>NC_051322.1:12316400-12619430 GCF_015220235.1 Choloepus didactylus
ACATATTAGTGTTGATTAGATTTTCGAATCCTTTGGGTGTTTCCATGGAGATGTGATTCAATCAACTGTGGACAAGACCTTTGGTTGGATAATTTCCATGGAGGTGTTGCCCCACCCATTCAGGGTGTGTCTGAATTAAATTACTGGAGCACTATATAAGCTCAGACAGAAGAAGCAAGCTTGCTACGGCCAAGAGGGACACTTTGAAGAATGTACAGAAGCTGAGAGAGTAGCTGCAAATGAGACAGTTTGAAGACGGCTGTTGAAAGCAGACTCCTGCTCCAGAGAAGTTAAGAGAGCACAAACACCCCAAGAGCAACTGAGAGTGACATTTTTGAGGAACTGCAGCCTAAAGAGGAATGTCCTGGGAGAAAGCCATTTTGAAACCAGAATTTTGGAGCAGAAGCCAGCCACATGTCTTCCCAGCTAACAGAGGTTTTCCGGACACCATTGGCCATCCTCTGGTGAAGCATTAGCAAACTAGAACACATGGTTTAAATAAATAAACAGGGTTTGCTTCACCACACTTGAGGAAAAAACAGAAAGACAATTCACATGTTCTTCAGAGTTCTCAAGGATGCAACTAATGACCCAGCTTCTTGATCTTTCTAACCTCCCTTCCTTAGTAGGTGGCTTTCCCCCTCAAGGTCACAACACAGCTCGTCCATCTCAGCAAGACACCTGCCTACTTTCCATGCAGGAAGAGGAAGAGGGGGAGAGGATGAAGGTGTGGTAAGAGAAGACTCATACAGAAATTGCTAGCAGATTTTCCCTTTTGCTTCACTGGCTAGAACTTTGTAACATGATCAACCCTAGATGAAATGGCACCTGAAGTTAATTAGTTTTAGCTATGCATATTGCCACATCAAGTAATTATGAATCAGAAAGGAAGAAGGGGAGGATAGAAATTGGAAAAGCAATCAGCAATGTTTACCATGACAAAACACAAAAAGCATTTCTAGAATAGACCATGAAATCTCAGTGGATAAAACTGGATTATTGTCAGAAGTAGTTATTGAAATTAATTAAACATGGATTGCAGAACAGATAAAAGTGGAAGCTTCTGAAAGCGTTTGGATTTAGAAGGTTGGATTAGCTGATCACTAATGCATCTTTCCAATTGTGAGATTTGAGCGTCTATTATTTTCCTTTTGTGCATCTCCCTATAATATTGTTTCACTCCAATCCAAAATGAAAGCAGCTTTCTTTACAAACACATCTGAAGCTAATTAATTTTAATATTCAAAAATACTCAATGACTTCTCACTGCCTATCAGACATACTGAATCAGAATCTAAGGGGATGAAGTTTGTGAATTTGAAGATTTTAAAAGCTGTCTTTCATTAGAGCAGGCCACTAGGATTGGGGATTCCGGTCTATCTTATTATTTTGGATCAGTCTTTTAAATTCTTTTCTTCTCTCCTAGTTTTTTCTCAACTCTCCAGTCTGTTAAGTTTCTCCATATTCTTCATATCTGCCTCTGTAACTTTATTTTTTTTTTCCGTGTCTCCGAATGAACGGCCTTCTGACAATCAACCAGTTTCAATTCCATTTATTATTTCAGATTCTCTTGTGGTCACCTCATTCAGGAATCTTTCTTATTTCTTCCAAGTAGTTATCTTTCCTTCTTTGGACACACAAAAAAATCAAAATTTTATCACCTTTTTTGCCTCTCTGGATATTTTAGAAAAGAATTCTCATGCTGAGCATAATAGAAATTCAATGAATATTTGCTAACTTTTTAAGAGAACATGAAAGAGAGAGAAGAATAGAAAATAGAAATTTAAAGGCCATTTCAAAAATAGGTTATATTCTAAATTAAGCTATGCCTATTACTCATGGTTCTACCACACCATCCATAGATATAAATGTATAGGATATACTCTGTAGCAAAATAAGTGTTTCTATTTTCTCATGAGGAAAAACAATATAATTAAATACCAGATTGTTTGGCTATATGAAAATCTCTCTTTGTGAATTTTGAGGCAGGACCTGTCTGTCTGCCTGTCTCTGTTTCTTTGTCAATCTTTTTATTTCTGTCTGTCTTCCTCTCTTTCTCCTCCTCAATCTGTCTGTCTCTAGACACACATACACATAGTATTGTAGTATTATAATATATAATTGTATTATATATTAAGTATATAGGATATATTCTGTAGCAAAATATGTTTCTATTTTCTCATGAGGAAAACAATATAATTAAATACCAGATTGTCTGCATATACAAAAATCTCTCTTTCTGAACTTTGAGGCAGGACCCATCCGTCTGTCTGTTTCTCTCTCAATCTTTTCATATCTGTCTATTTCCTCTCTCTCTCCCCCTCTCAATTGTCTCTAGACACACACACACATACACACAGTATTGTAGTATTATAATGTATACTTGTATTATATATTAAGTAATGTATAATATTTTCGTATGATACATATTGTGAGCTCTCTAATATATTAGCATTTTCTATTTATTTTAGCATAGTTATTAGGAAAATGTAAGTGGGAGAGCTCAATGTCAAAAGGAACACTCAGTTGTAATGATTATAATGGAGGGAAAAGGGAGACTTGGAAATGAAACTTTTTGTCAGCTTTCACTTTTTTTTCATTCACATTTTTTCTGTCTGGGATCTGAGATAAGTATAAATTAAGAAATCTGAAATGGCACTAAGCTTGCTGATTAACTGCTGGAATATAAAGTAATCAGTATGCAAAAATCAACTGGGCTGAATGAATGTATTTTCAACCTTCAAGGGTATTGTTTTGTTATCATAACCCTAGCAAAATGAAAATGTGCAATATAAAAAGAATTTTGACTGTATAATTAATGAAAACTTTGGGTACAGATTGGAAAAATAAAATGACAGAACCCTTATGAGTGAATTGAACTAGAAATAGAGAGCCTCTCCGTCTGGTTCTTAAAAAAAAAGCTGAAGACAAATGTGAAATTGTATGTTATAACAGCACCATTGCCAGGTTCCCCATTGGCCATATTTTACTAGCATCTTTTCTCCAATAATTTTTTTTTTCTTTTGAAGTTGTCAACAAAGATGCTGGAGGAAACCTGAGTCCTTGTTTCATGCCCTCCCTCCCAATAACACACACAACGGATCAACACTGAGGAACTCAGGCAAGGCATCCAGGAAACAGGGAGCTTTTTGATGGAGTCTTAAATTTTAGGCATATCATTTTTATTCCAAAGTGAGCCTGCAGGAATTTCGTGGGATGGGAGCCTCACAAGGGGCATGGCGTTGCCCCCACATGCAGGGGAGAGATACCTACCTAATCTGTCAATTCACACATTAATTATCTCTCAGATCTACAGACTTGACTCCCAGTACTGGAGCTGAAGAGGTTTCACTTTGTTGCCCTTAAATCAGTCCCCAGTTGGGCCCCACAGGAATTTATCTGACATTCAGGACATTAACACTCTTCTTAAATCTTCCTTAGCTTATAAACATAAGTTCCTTGGCATGGTATAAAGAGGTCCTCTGTAATCTGTCCCTACATCCTCTCCCAAGTCCTCTCCAAGAGCTGTTTCTTCCAAGATATTCTCCCACACCCTAACAACATTCCAGCACTCTCTGACACTGTCAGCACTCCCTGACAACATTCCAGCGCTCTCCAATAACACGCAGCCTTACATCTCATTGCAGGCGTCACTTTCTCAAGGAAGCTGTTTTGACCACCAGGTGTTGGGTTAGGGGTTCCTGTTCTGTATCTCCATAATACCATATTTTAAAGTAACATTTTTATTGAAGCATAGCATGTGTGCAGAAAAAGGCAAAAACGATTAAGAGCATGGCTTAATAACCTGAACCTATGTCACCAGCACTCAGGATGAAATGGAGAACATGGCCAGAAAAGCTGAAGCCCCCCCACCCCATGCCACCTTCCAATCACAACTCCCCTCAAAGGCATCCCTCATCCTCATTTCTAGGACCATGGATTAGTTCCATCTGTTTTTGAATAATATGGTATATACTCTTTTGTGCATTGAGCAGAAGTTACAAGCAAGACTTATATATCTCTAGTCAAGTGATGAATATGTGGTAGATGAAAGAATGTACTCAATTTTTTTCTCCCCAAAGACAGCATATTTTCTCTATTTGCTTAAATTAAAGTAGTTTATTTGGCATATGGCAAAGTGTTTTAATATGTAGGAATAGGGAAGTTCACATTTCTTTGTAATTCTTCTAGAATATTTTTCCTACATTATTTATGCTACATTCTTTATGTTTCTTACAGACACTCAGGTTTCAGTTCACTCAATTGGACATTTCCACGAAGTTCATTATGGTCCGTAGGATTAAAGGTATAATAAAGACAAAGGTAGCTCTGAATGTGTTGACTTAAATGGCATAACAGGACAGGGTTAATGCTGTCTTCTTCATGAACTCAGAAAGGAATTCAAACAGGAAGCATGACTTATGTTTGGAACAGGTTAAAGAAAGTATACTCCTCAAAAACTGTGATGAGTGAGATTTTGCCTTAATTGCAAGCTAACTAGTTCGCCTGCCACGTTTCACGGATGATGACAGAAGACATGAGATTCTTGGTCAGAGGCAAGGACTTTATCACTCACAGCAATAACAATAGAGTACCAGCATTTTTCTGCTCTGGTTCCTTGAGCTCCAGTTACCACAGCTGTTACTCAAATCTTTTATAATGGATATGCCCGCCCTGTTCTGGTTTGCTAATTCTGCCATTATGCAAAATACCAGAAATGGACTGGCTTTTACAAAGGGGGGTTATCTGGTTACAAATTTATAGTCCTCAGGCCATAAAAGTGTCCAAACTAAGGCATCAACAAGCAGATACCTTCAATGAAGGAAGGTGGATGGCATACGGAACACCTCTGTCAACTGGGAAGGCATGTGGCTGGCAACTGCTGGTCCTTTGCTCCCAGGTTGTGTTTCTAAATGGCTTTCTCCAAAATGTCTCTGGGCTTCTGTCTTCACTGCTCTCTCTCAGCTCCTGGGTGTCCTTGCTTCTTTCTCCTGGGGCGTTTCTCTCTAGCCTCTGGGGGTCCTCTCTTAGCTTCTCCAGGGAAAACACTGGGCTTCATGTCTTAGCTTAGCATCTCCAAACATCCTTCTGTCCCCATCTCCAAGCATCTCTGAGCATCAGCAAGCATCTAGGTCTGTGTTGGCTCCTAGCGTCTCTCTTAAAACTCCAGTGAACTAATCAAGACCCACACTGAATGGGCTGGGACATATACCCATGGAAATAATAAATTAAAAATAAATAAAAAGTATCACCTCCAGTTGGGTGAGTCACATCTCATGGAAAGACTCAATTGAAAGATTCCACCCCAATCAAAAGACTAATAAAACTGCCCCAACAAGACTGCATTCAAGAACAGGGCTTTTTGTGGGACATAATATATCCAAACTGGCATACACCCTTTAATCTGATGGCAGACACTGCCTCCATCCTCCAAGTATTCAGCTATACAAATACCCCAAGAAAGATAGTCTAGAAAAAGGCCTCCAGAGGGTTCCAACAGAGTGGTATATGGAAAAACTACCCATTACATATTAAAGACTATATTTAATGGAAATATCTTACCAACACTACATTAATACTAGGGATGAATAATTAGCATCTGATAAGAGTTCTGGGATGTATTATGTTATGATAGTTGTTTAAAGTTGAGAGTGATGATGATTGTACAATTAAGTGAAGATAATGTAAGAAACTGACTGTTTATCTTGGGATAGAATATATATTAAGTGAAATTAGGAACCCACTACTTAATAAATCAAGCCCTCAACTTGAGGCTTGCTATTATGAAAGTTAGGGCTGTAAATGGGAGGCTAAGCCCTCCTATAATTATGCCTAAGAGACACCTCCAGGGAATCTCTTTTGCTGCTCAGATGTGGCCTTTCCCTCTCTAAGCCCAAGTCAGCAAATAAATTCATTAACCTCCCCACCCCCCACCCCCATGAGGGAATATGACTCCCAGGGGAATGAATCTCCCTGGTGATGTGGGACATGACTCTCAGAAACAATAAATCCACCAGTGTTCCTACAAGTACTAAAACCCAGAGGCAACAGCTTCTTTAAGAAAAACAATCAATACAGCTCCCTTCCCCATACTGTTGACACCCGCTTTCAGTATGAACGAGTTGGGGTGATCACTGCCTAGACACCTCTGAAGGTGAAGAAAGAGATTGAGAAGAAGAGGTAGTAACAACCAAGATAAGATTTAACAAAGGTCTATGAATACTGAAACTTTATATAAATATATATATTTTTTAGATGCTGGGGTGTTGGAATAGCTGGAAGGAGGTAAATGGCATGGTGGAACTGGAACCTATAGTATCCTTTGAAATTTGCTCTATAGCTCCTCATTGAATTGTGCTTTGAAAGTCTTCACCTTTCTGTATATACCCTATATTACATGACAAGGAAAGAACTGAAACTGCAACTGTAACCCATAACAATTTTTTAAATTACCTGTATAACCACTTGTTGAGCTGTACATTGAAAGTTAACACCTTTCTGTACACGTTATATTTTACAATGATGGAAATAGCTGAAGTTGTAGAACTGTGACCCATGACATTCTTTGAAATTAGCTCTGTACTTGTTAAATTGTACTTTGAAAGTTATCACTGTTATATATATATATATGTTAAAGTTCACAATGAAAAGAGGGACAGCCCGAGGGCAACTAGTCCAACTGTCCTGTTTGTCCTCCACCAGCCAGTGGCGTTCATCCCCCATTGGATGACTGGGTGAAGGCATGGCAGTGGGAAGGCATCTGGAGGTTTCGATAGGATGTTCTGAGTGGGGTATGTAGGGACTGGGGCCATCCCTTGCTGTTTCAGATAGAACACTCAGTAAAATTAGGAGCCATGGTGAACAAATCATGGCCAGAGCCAGTTGGCATGGCACGCAGAGCCAGCAGTCAGTTAAATGTAAGACACTTGCCTTCAAAAGATTTTGGAAGAATTGTACCAGGGTGTTTTCCTTCCTGAGATACGCTCACGAGAGACGCCAAAAGAGAAAAGATTAATGTCCCTCCATCCATGTACTTCCCAGGGTCAAAAGGTGCTTTCACTACAGAAGTTGGGGCACTGCTGCTGCTCCACCACCCCCAAGTCTGTGTAGCATATTCCAGTATTGATAACTTCACCTCTTGGCAGGCTTTATCTGGAGGCTGTAGCTTTGGTTGTCAACAGTTTGACAATGATTTGTCTAAGTGTGATGATTATTTTTACATCTTTCTTGGGGTTCATTGCTCAGGCTGTGTCAGTAACTTTTTTTTAAGCAAATTGAAGGATTTGGGCATTACTTCTTCAGATACTTCCTCTGCCCTTTTTCTCTTTTCTCTCTTCTGATTCCATTTACATGTTAGTTGGAAGGCTTAATATTGTCCCATGTCTGTGAGGCTTTGTCAAATGTTTTAACAAACTCTTCAATGGATTGCACAATTTTTTAATAAAATATTTTTGGGCATCCTATTTAGTAGCTCAACTGAGGTATAATTTACATACAAAATCTACAAAATGCACTTGGTTTAGGAGTACTGTTCGATGATTTTAATATTTGTATACAGTCACACAACTTCCATCACAATCAGAACACAACTCAGTATCCTCCAGAGCATCCTCATACCATGACCCTCTACAGACAGTGCTGTCACCAAGTGCCATCTCCAGGCAACCACATTGGCATCTCTCTCGTACGCAGCTTTTCTTCTCCACAGAGAGGCAAACAAACCACTTGTTCAATTTCATGTTTTTCCCCTTTACTACCTATGCTGTTTTGTTGCTGTCACCCTCTCTTCCATCATATTCACCAGCATAGTCTCCTTCCTCAGAGAAGCCGGAAAGTCTGGCTCTTTTCAGAAAAAAAAAAAAAAAATGGTTATATGGAAAGAAAATGTTCACACTCTCCTGTCATTTGGCCCTTTCAGAGGTAAAGCCATTATACAAGTTAACAAGTATCACTTTAAAAAGCAAAATCACTATTTTATTTTTAATCTCTGAATGTTCTGTGTTTATTTATGTGTAAGCAAAATTCTCCAGGTAAATTATTTCACTATTTATTGAGAATTGGGGCCCCTAGAAAAATTAAGTCTTCTTGAAATATATACAAATATCTAAATATAGAATATGCAGATGATTGTTTTAAACATCAAAATGGGGAGAGACAGATTGAGAATACTGAACCATTTGTGCTACAAAGCATCACAAACTGATGATGTTTTTCACCAACACAGGTAGTAAAGGAGAAAAACACTCAGAACCTTTCTTTGTGGAGTAGGGATTGGTTGTACAGTAGAAATATTTCCTAGTCCTTTTCATCAGTTGAAAAGGAAAACTGATCTAAAATAATACTTATTAACTTAGACTTTTTATTGCCATTTCATTTTTTGTGATAGATTTCAGGCTTACAGACCTGAGTTTACATTGGTATACAAGAGATATTTCTTTAAATGATTATTTTTTCAGAGGCTTCTAATAAAATGAAATTCTTAAACAAATTGACATCTCCATGGTGTTTTTAAGTCATGTATTTAGATTTCCATTATTATTATTATTATTATTATTTTACCCCATTCCTTGCCTTTTCTTTGACAGGACACATCTTTATTCAGTGTATTGAATATATGAATACACTCTGTCTATGAAAGTGCAATTATCTGGAAATGAAAATTGGATTTAAAACGTAAGTGCTAAAAGCCTATAATGGTCAAGCTTATAATTAAAGGCACTTTTTTTTTGTATTACTGGAGAAAAATATCTGTTTTCCATTTTATTTAAATATTCTTTTCTTGTTTATGCCCTGGATTCTTCTTGTCAGATAGCCATAATTAAAATAATTGATTCTATGAAAAGATCCAGCAGTGTAATGCTTAACGGTCCATATCAAAAAGGTCAGACACCAATTACTGTAATTTTGCATAAAATGAAATAAAAAAGCACCCCTTTCACTCCAAGTGAAAAATGTTAGGATAATCAGAATTCTCAGGAGGCTTTTTCAATCAATACACAGTTCAGTGAATAATTGCAGCACCAAAATTGAGAGAATATTCTATTCAGGCCTACAATTATGGTCACACAGAATACAAATACTTTTAGCAGGACTCTTTCTGCTTGGAAAGATTGATTTTGATTGTCTATAACCCTGATGTTTTCTCTGACACTGTACTTTGGATGGTTCTGGTGTTGGATCCCTTTTGTGAATGTTTGCCTTCACCGAATTGGCTCCTTCCAGAAACACTTGTGACTCTTTGTAACAAAGATAGGTTTTCTACTTAGACTTTTTTGGCTTTAACTATGAAACCTAAACATTTTAGGAGAATGTTATGTTGCAACCTCGAGGGTACCTTTAAACTCAATATATAGAAAATGCTATTCACACTGAAACAGTTTTGCAGTCTGCATAAATGTAATTAATATTTTACAATAAAATGTCCTTTTTCTTCTTTTAGAACCAACTACCCATAAGCTAAATATAAATAAAATATTTCAAGGGTCATTTTTTGGGTGTGGGATGAGAACTTTCAGGAAACAAATAAATGCAGGGATACGCAAGCAATGCCTGACGGTGTATTGGTGTATTTTTGCATGCTTTTAAAGCACAGTAACTGCCTCTCTCTCTTACTCACCCAAACACTGGAGTTGGAAATGACAAAGCACCAAGTTCAGTTAGCATAAGAAATGTATCTTAAGATATGGTGTAAGAAGAAAGTTATTTAAGGAATGGCAATATGGCTTATTTTGTTCACCCTGTGGACATTTTCTTTTTAAATTTCAATTTTCACTAGGTCTTTGAAGGACAAGGTGAAAATTGTTAGGGAATGGCATTTTATGTAAAGAATGAGCTAATCTTGCTACATTTGTGGATGTGTGTGAAATCATTTGAGATGGGCCCAGGAGAAAATGTTGCCCTAGATCACTGGGGTTCATTCATATCATAATGTGGATCTGGATTTTTAATTTTTGTCCAGGGAAGTTTTATGATGAAAGTCTTGTTTAAAAAGAAGAATCTGGCATGCTAAGTGGTTTGGATGGGCAAAAGAAAATATTTTAGCAGATTATTTAAGCATCAAGAATTAAATAAATTGTAGAAATTAAGACTAACTCCCATTGGTTGACGTAAAATTTTTATAGCACATGCGTAAATATTTTTCTAGCTATTTAAATTAAGATCATTGCATTCAATTTATTCTATTTCCACCCAAACACAAAGAAACAAAAAATCCCTCTCTGAAGTTTAATGAAAATTGCAATTTACTTATAAAGTTCAGAAGATTTACATTTTCTGCTGAATATCTATGTAAGAACATAGAAATTATGTTACTGTACTTTAAGTCCCCTTACAGCTGTTGTTTTACATTCCCAAAAAAGATTATATATCTTTCTTAATATTCTTGAATCCTTATTTTTAATATTATACTGTGAATTACAAATATTTTTATTTCATGATAAAATATTTTGACTTTGATTTCTACATGTTTATAGCTAAAATATAAAAAGAGCAAATTTAAAAATTTATATTCAGCTAACTAAATCCACATGTTAATTTCAATTAATTTTTAAATCCTTTAGTTCTCTAGTTCACAATCATAGCAACAAAAGTGAGAATATCACCTTTTCTTTTCAAGATTTATGTACAGAATCTCATTTTCCTTTCTATTGAATTCACAAAACCTCAAAAATTAAATGATAATGAGGCAAGTAGCCATTTCTGTCATGAAACCAGCTTTAATGTTCAAAGTTTTGAATGATCTAGATAGCTTGATCATATTTATTTAGTTTTTACCTATTCCTGTTATATTTGGAATGCATTAGCAAATATTACAAGAATCAGATTTTTGAGCAGAAATATTTCCTTCCTTAATTTCCTAATATCAGCTGCCTTTATTCCTCTGGAAAATTATAGTTTATAATAGTATATTTTTCTCCAAAATTTAGCTGGATTCCCTTTGATAATATTTTATTTTGAATGCTTACCATTAAAGTCATAAGTGAAGCATTTTATAGCTTCCTTTTAGTTCCTTCTGAAAGACCTCATTAAGAACATGGCTCAGGAAACCAACTGCCAGTCAGAATGTCTTCCTTACCACCATCAGTCATGGGACCTTGCACAAAGAGCTTTCTGTGCTTTACTTTCCTATCTGAATAGTGGGGGAAAAGATAGAATTTGCCTCATCTGGCTTTGTTTTTAGGAAATATGACCATTTAAAAAAAGTGCCTGACACATAAACGTTTCAATATATTAGCTCTTGTTCTTAATGGTTGTCTGAAAGTAAGGTTCTGCTTGCTCACTTCAAAAGCAACAATCAGCAGGTACTGGCAGACACATCTTTCTCAAAGCTCCAGAAAACAGGTGAAGGACTGCAGTAATAGGGCAAGTGCCAATCAAGAAAAAGGCTAATTAAAAGTGGTAGGATATGATGGTGCCTTGTTTGGCCCCTCCCTCACCCCTCACTGGGTTAGTACAGAGCTCACTCACACTCCCAGTGCACAGATCCCTGATCCCAGATAAGAGGGAGTAGAGGAACCATTGTGCACACATTGGAGAAGGTATGTCTGGCCCAAGCTGTCCGGCAATAGTTTAAGGGAGCCGCCATCCCGGAACTTGTCCTGCATGTAGATGGCAGTTCACCAAACTCTCCTACAGAATATTGTTGAAGAATAGTCAAGTCATGCTGCCTGTGGCCAGGGGGTGCTGGCTTACACTATACAGTACAGTGCTTAGACCATGAGGAAACTGTTTCCTAGGGAATTCCTAGAGCCACCTTCACATGCCCAAGATAAGATGCATGGAGACCTTTACACTTTGGCCTGAAGCTATTCTCTAAACTCACTGTATAGATAAGCCCTGATGGAAAGCACTCACACAAGTCAATATGCAAAGAAGTAGAAAGGTGTTTTCTTTTCTTCCTTTTTGTTAGCTCCAGGTACTCAGGGAAAGCTCTCTCATAACACTGGCTGGATACAAGCTTAAGGAACAGATGCCTCAGACAAAAGAAACAGGAAGTGGTAGCACATGCAAAAGAGAAGATTAAAGCTTTAGAAACCGTCAATGAGGAGGACCAGACTGAAACATACCAGACAAAAACTTTAAAAAATGTACTTAAATATGTTCAAAGAGCTAAAGGAAACATGGATAAAGAACTAAAGGAAATCAGAAAAATGATAAACATGAAGAGAACATCAATAGAGAGATGAATTATGGAAAGGAACCAACCAGAGCTGACAGTAGCAGAAATCAAAGTTTCGCTTTTGGGATTCAACAAATGACTGGAGCTGGAAAAAGAAAGAATCAAAGAACTTGAAGATATGACTATTGAAATCATTCAATCTGAGAAGCAGAAAGAAGAAAAATGAGGAAAAGCAAACAGAGCCTGAGGAACCTGTGAGACAACGGCAAGTGTACAAATACATACATTGTTTGTGGGTTACAGAAGGAGAAGGAAAAGAGAGAAAGGGGCAGAGGGACTATTCAAATAAATAATGGCTGAAAACTTCCCAAATGTAACAAAAGACATGAATATACATATTCAAGGCACTCAATGAATTCCAAACAGGATAAACCCAAATAGATCCACACGATGGCAGAGTACAACCAGACTGTTGAATGTTAAAGATGGAGAATTCTGAAAGCTGTAAGAGAAGCAATGATTCATGTACACAGGGAGCCTCAGTAAGACTGAGTGTCAATTTCTCACTGAAAGCCACTGAGGCAAGAAGGAGTGGGATGACATATTTAAAGTGCTGGAAGCAAAAATGTGCCAACTCAAAATTCTATTATCTAGCAGAACTTTCTTTCAAAAATGAGGGAGAAATTAACACATTTCCAGATAAAAGCTGAGAAACTTCACACCCACTTGACTGGCCTTACAAGAAATGCTAAATAGAGTTCTTTGGGTTGAAAGGAAAGGAGAAAAGACAGATCACAGCAACATGAAGAAATAAAGATCTTCAGTGAGGATGACATGAGTAAATGTAAGTGCCAGTACTCTTATATTTTTGGTTTGCAACTCCACTTTTCATTTCCCACAGGATCTGTAAGGAAAATGCATAAAATGTGATGATAAATTAGTGGTTTGGGATTCATAATGTATTTGTGACAAGAACTACATAAATGTGGGGGAATGGAGGAGTAAAGGAATGTGAATTGTGTATATTACTGAAGTTAAATTGGTATTAAGACAAAAGGCTGTTCTAGATTTACAATATTAACTTTAAGGCTCATGGTAACATAACCATAAAGAAAATATCAGAGAATTCCCAAGCACATCGAGACAGAAATTAGAAGACTTCCCAGGGGCAAGAGCCTGGGGGAATGGAGAGTTAATGCTTAATGGGTGTAGGAACTCTGTTTGGGGAGATGGGAAAGTTTTAGTAATGGAAGTTGGTGAAGGTACAGCAACCTTCTGAATGTGCTGAATCCCACTAAATAGTATGCTTGGTTGAGATGGGATGGTTTATGGTTTTTATATGTTCTCACAGTTTTTTAAAAAAAAAGAGTAACTAAACACACAATGACAGTTAAATGTAATACACAACCCTTGATGGAGCTAACAAGGGAGGTGTAAATGCAAGGCTTAAAGGGACATTATTTGGACATATGAAAAAAAAACGGAATATAGAATATAAGCTGCTTATCAATGTTAAAGTTTTTGAATTTGGTAACTGCACTTAAGGTGGTTACATAAATGAACGTCCTTATTCTTAAGAAATATGCATGGTATTATAAGGGTTAAAGGAGCACTATATATACAACCTACACTCAAGTGTTCAAAAAATGGATGGATAATAAAGAGACAGATATATATTATAGCAAACACTGCAAAAAGTTAAAATTGGTGGATCTAGGTATCTGAGGGGGATTGGAGTACATTGGAATTCTCTCTTGGGGGGTTCTTTTATTTTTGTAACTGTCCTTTAAATTTGAAAGTCTTTCAGATTAAAAATTAAAAAAAAAAAAAAACATTATGGTAATCTCTATCTTCTGTTATCACCTTAAATAGCCTAAGTGAGGTTTCATTGATCTGTTCTAAGGTCAGTTATAAACCTCTAAGTTTTCACATGTGTTGCTAGAGTTACATATAATTTTGTCTTTATAATTTTTTAAAGTATCTTCTATTTTTTATGTCTTCTTTCTCATTTTTAATAGCACATGATTTACTTTGTTCTCCACTCCCAAATTACATTTTTAGGTGAGTTATTTATTTACATTGATTGCTTTCTCAAGAATCAGGTTTGGATTGTTCATTTTCTCTAACATTTTTTGGGGGGTTTGTTTTTGGTATCATTCATTTCAGACTTTATATTTGTGCCTCTAGTTTTGTGAATCCTTTTAATCTTCCCAACTAAATCATTTCTCACTTGAAAAAAAAATTTTTTTTAAATTGTTTCTTCTTATACATCTATTATTTTTTCTCCTTCTAGAATTTCCATTTACTTATATGTTTGGTACCTTTATGTGTCCTCCAATTCCCTACCTTTTCCCTAAAGAGCTCCACCTCTGTATTCTTGCTCTCTGTTTTGAATTACCTCTTCCTGTTCTTCTCAGTGCCTAATGCCGTGTTCCACAAGAAATTCCTTTTCTAAAATCTATTCCTGGCGTTGATCAGCTTTGTCTTCATGCATGTATTGGTGGATACAGTGGGCTGACTAATGGCCCCCGGAGAAACGCACATTCAGATCCTCCGAACCTGCCATTGTTACCTTACACACAAAAAAGGGACTTTACACGTGTGATTAAGTCAAGGATCTTGAGATGGGGAGACTATCCTGGATTGTCCGGGAGGGGCCTAAATGTAATCACAAGGATCTTGAGAGGGAAGCAGAGGGTCAGAGAGGAGGCTACGTGACCACAGAAGCAGAGATTTGAGTAATGTGGCCCAGCCCAAAAAATTCCAGCAACCACCAGAGATGGCAGAGGCAAGAAACACATCCTTGCCTGGAGCCTCTAGAAGGAACCGGCCCTGCCAAACCCTCGACTTGAGCCCAGTGAAATGGATTTCAGGCTGCTGGCTTACAGAGGTGTGAGACAATAAGTCTACATAGTTTTAGGCCTCTAAGTCTGTGACAGCAGCAATAGGAAACTAATATGGTAGGGTACCAGCCTCCAAATTCTCTGCTCTGTCACATACTCCCTCAAAGGCCAAAATGTTTCAGGAACAGAGAGGGGTTAATACACTAATTTGGTGCTCTGAATATACTCAAAAGCTGAGGGAAAGGAGGTGATTCTTGAAGGAACACGCATAGATTTAGGTGGAGTGGGTGAGATCCATCATCTCCAATAGAAGTGATCCTTGCCCATCAGAATTTCTAGAACATTCACTGTGATCCATTGGATCTTTTTAAAAATTATTATTAAAGAAGTTGCGAGCTTACAGAACAATCACAGATACAATACAGAATTCCTAGGTACCATCCTATTATTAACACCTTGCATTGGTGTGGTATATTGGCTACCATTGAGGAAAGCATATTTTTATAAGTGTACTATTAATTATAGTCCATGGTTTAATTTAGGATACACTGCACAGTAGTGTAGTTCCATGGATTTCTTTTTAAATTTTTACTCTATTACTGTATATACAACCTAACTTTTCCCTTTCAACGTGCTGGTCGTCAACCTCTCTTATGGCATGAAGGGGAAAGCATTCTGCAATAGCTGCTTCCTCTAGGTTCCCAGAATCACCAGCAGCCTCATTCGCCCGCACGGACGTGGCTACTCGGTGTGTGGACCTTGAACTAGCAGCATCATCAGCATCATGTAAGACTCAGTCTTGCCAGAAGACTCGTCCTAGAGACTCTTCTCGCTGCCTGGAGGAAGAAAGCTACCTTGCTGAGGAAGCCCACAAGACAAGGACTGGCGGGTGACTTTTATGAGCTTAAGCTGCCTCTAGGAGATGAGTGTAGCCTACTGCAAATTCATGATTTTATTGAACAATGTATTTAGAAGTAGTTGCAGTAAAACAACATAATTGGGAACTTTGAGAAACATTTCTGGGAAAGATTCAAATACTGATTTGTTTTAGAACATGAGAGTAGAAGGAATGTTACTTGCCAAGTTCCTTTTATTTAATCTTTCTTAACCTAATGAAATTTATACAGTAGGGAAGAGAAATAGGGTTTGCAGAGGGACTGCTAGGGCACAAAGAAAACATACATACTTGATATTATTTCATTATGATAGACCTGTGTCTATTATAATCATTTTAATATGATCATATGGAAAATAAGCCTTTTAATATTTCGATGCTTGGTATATATATTCTTCCTGAGAGAGCATGCTTAACTCTGGCTGCCACAATGCCTCTCCCTCCCAGCCCAGAGTTAGCTGAGGAGCAGGACTGTCCTCCAGCAGGGACACTCTTTGCTTGCCCTGACATTAATAAGCAGACACTGGAAAAGGAACATGGAAAATGCTAACAGGGCATTGACCAGCCACATGGAAAGAACTTGCTTGCAAAATGTAGGCAAAAAGAAATATTTGTGAGAGCATTTGTCCAATTCTGCATTTTGGAGCCAGTTCTATCCCAAAGGACTATATAGAAATGAAAGCCTATTTCATCTGTTTTTCTTTAGCGAATTTGACTTTGCTTTTCACAGTTTCCAAACAAAAGAATCAAAAGACTAATATAGATATCGACTCCTGTATATTTAACAGTAAGTTTTCTAGGGAAAAAAAAAAAAAAAAAGATTTGTAGTGTTTGCCAATATCCCTGGTGTAAATGCAAACACTATAGTTGATTTCAAGCTACCAACTCGACAGTTAGCAAATGCAGAGTTGGGAAGAAAGGTGCACAATCAGGTCTAGAAGATGGGAGCTGGTTCCAGGGCACTTTGGATATTAGGTATTGAAAGTGAAAGACTTCAGAAATGTGAGTGAGTAAACGTGAGGAATTGGGAAGTGAGAATCCCTCTGCCACTGGCAGGGATGTTGATGATCCCAATTTAGCAGTGGCGAAGCAACGAGGGAAATAAACTGTAAATTGTTGTCACTTTGAACACAGACATTGTTCAGTAGATGCTGAAAATTTTTGTTACTTGGCAGAAAAAGAATGTTAGAATATGTGGCTGCAACTGACATATACTGGGTGTTTGTTTTTTAGTTTTAGTTTTCTAAAAGTGGTCTTTGCTGGGTAAAAGGAAATAAACTTAAAAAAAAAAATTAATGCATACTACTGAATATTTCCCCAAAATGTAGTAGCATTTTACACACATCCATGGGGCAACATTTGGAGTGCCAGCTCTAATGTAGGGATTGACAACTACATAACCCAAAACCTTCACAGCCCTGGTACATAACTTTTTTTTATAGAGCTATGCACAAGAGATCAGGAGAAGCATTTTGCTGGGGCCTGATCACAGGAGCATATATTTAGGATGTGGGTCACATTGTATTACTCTAAGTGTTGGATCCTGAGAGAGAGAGAGAGAGGTCTGTGGGTTCTTAATAAATGAGTTGTATGTATATTTGGGTGTGTCTGTGCTATGTGGGCCCCCTGAAGGCACGGGCTCAGGGCAGGAGCCCTTTTGCCCAGTCTGTAAAGCCCAGGTAAAAACTATTCAAGTCAAGGGGAAAGAAAAACAAAAAACATTTCATGTACTGCAGATGTCCCCCAGGTGACCACACCTGATCACAGGCCCATTTCTCTCATTTTGAGGTTACCACTATCATAACTTTCATGGGCTTTGTTTAGTTGTGTCATATAAATATAGGTCCCTATACAATATGGTTTATATGTGGCAGTTTTTAAACTTGCTATAGAGTCATTCATTATGCATTCATTTGGGTATGATTTCTTCCATTTAAAATACGATTTTAAGATTCCTCTATGTTGTGCTGTGTAGATGTAGTTTTGCTTTTATTTGTTTTGTATAGTGTTCCATTATCTGAAAATACAATAATGTATATATCCCGCCTAGGATAAAAATGTGAGTTACATTCCATTTTAACTATTATGAACAATGCTGTTGAGAATGCCAGTGAGAACACGTCTCATTGTAAACACACACACGTATTTTGCCTCTCTACATATTCAGAAGTAGAATTTCTGGATCATGGAATGAGCAGATCATTGATTTTAATAGATTTTCCTGAGTAGTTGCCAATTTACATTTCTACCAGCAATAAATGAAGATTCTCATTCTGCTATTTTCAAACATTTACATATTCACCAATCTCATAGTGATTTTACATTGCATTTTCCTGATTACTAATAATGTTGGCTACTTTTGTTTGTTTGTTTGTTGGCAATTTGTATACTCACCTTTGGAAACAAATTTTCATGTCTTTTTTTCCTATTTTTCTATTGAATTATCTCTGTCTCTCCCTTTCTTTAATTTTTAGAACAATCTGTTTTCAGCAGCAGATGTTGGAAGTACTTCTACTTTTTCATTCACTAATTATGTAAATAAACCAGTTACTATGTGCTTTCTGTTTTTCCTTTTTGAGGTAAGATTCATTTTTTTTTTTTTTTCTTTTTTGCCCTCATTTGGATTATTTTTTAGTTTTCAACATTTTCCCTTTCTTAATTTGGAAGTTATACAGTCTTTTTCTCTTTTAGTTTTTAGTCTAGAAATTATACCTTGAACCCTTGACTTAGAAAAGCCTAATTGTAACTGATGCCTTCCCGCTCCTACTGACATTGACTTTTGAATACACCATCCAACTAACTCCTGAATTACTTGCTCTTAAGTTGGATATTTTAATTCTTTCTTAATTTATCTTACCTTACATAATACTTTATTATTACTACAGTGTACTTGGACTTATTGTTTTAAAAATATTTTCCTCATATAGCATTCATTTCTCCATCTGAATTTCCACTGGAGATAGTTTTCCTTCTACATGAAATCCCCCTTTCAGTGTCCTCAAAGGGCACGACATGATCTGGGTTCTCTTGGTGTCTTTCTTTTTATTCCCTATATCCAATTTTATTTGTCTAATTTGGACAATGTGATTCTGTAGCTCCTTGAATTGACGGAATTTAATCTATTTTAGTTGTGAATTCCAACTTTTTTCAAGTTTTTCTTATCCAGCTCAAAGCCACAATTTTATTGATACTATTTTAAGATCTAGTTTTCCTTTTCAGTACCAATACTATGCTGTTTTGTAATGACCCTTATGTCTACCTTTCAAAAATTTTCAATACTTTAAGTCCTTAATAAATTTCTCAAGTAAGCCTTTTTAGAGACTCCCTTTTTCAGAACTTTTCCCATGCCAAAACATTTCTTATTTCTTCTCTGTTAACCTAGCTATTTTTGTTCCTCTTGAGGAATAAAAACAATTGTTCCTCAATTTTTAAAAATTGACTTATATTCACTTCATTGCACAAGGTATGTCTACTCCTATTTATTGAGTTCCTGCTATAGATTGGGTGCTTCGCTAGATTTTTGCATATAGTTTTTATAACTCAGAACAATATTCCAAAGTATGGAAACTGTAGCTATTAAAATAATAACTATAAAAAAAAGTTTTGTGCCCTTGGTCACCCATCCTGTAAGTGCTAGAAATCAGAATTAAATTCAAATCTGTTTGGTTCCGCACATAGTAACAGGCTGCTTTCACCTTGAGAGTGTATACTTGGATACACATTCTAAACTTTATGAAGAGCTCAAGGCTATTAAAGCTTTTCACTCTCAGCACACCCACCATCCAGACACATACACAAACCATCCTTACTCTAATTTCAAGGAAAAATATTTCAATATGGGTCGAGCACATAAAAATAGTAATTTTACATTTTTGAAGCACAGGAAAGGAATATAGAGCAGCAAGTTTGGCTAACTGCATCTCGCTTTAGGTTTACAGGGGAATATTTCCTTTTCTCTCTCCTTCTGGTTGAATTTGATGTGGTAGATTCCCTAGAGGGATGAACACAAGAGCCCTAAAGCACTGGTTCTCAAAGACTGGTCCCTGGTCCAGAACATCAGCTTCCCCTGGGACCTTATTAGAAATGCAAATCCTCATGCCCAGCAATCTGTGTTTTAATAAGCCCTCCAGATGACTGTGCTGTACAGTAAAGTATGAGAACCCTTGTTCTAGAAAGACTTAGCTTTTCTGCTCCTCTTGGACATTAGTATTCTCACCTGATCCAATTATACTGACCAAGATCAAGGAGTTTCTACTCCTTGGCCTTGAGGCTTAGCCCACAGTAGCAAAGTTTTATTCTTGCCGTGCACCCTCTACACATATCCTCCAACATCCTGGGTGAGTCGTAGTGTCACGTTAGGGAATGTTTGGAATGTGAGAGCACAATGGACTTTTTATATTATATTCAGCACACATTTTAATTTCAGCTTCTAACCTCAAATTATAGGTATTTGGGGAAATGTCTAATAACTCATGGATTGCAAACTCTTTTAGGACAGGGAAAATATATCGTTATGTTTCTATCTTTCATATTGCTTAAGAATAATAAACTTGCCTTACACGTAGTGGCCATCTACATTTTTTGGGGGGAATTCAATTAAGTATATAATCTCAGAAAAAATAATTTCACAGAAGCCATTTTCATACTCCATGTAGTTAATCATACTGACATTTCACGGTATTTATCTGTCCATTTCAAAGTGAATGCCTTTCATTGGAAACAAAATAGTATTATCCACTAAACCCATTTGCATAGTGGGGAAAATAAAAACCCATAGTGCAAAATGATTCAAAATGTCCTTCTGAATGCAGAGTACAGTGACAGTAATAACTGAAGTTCTTGGAAACAATGTAGCTATAATGAGCCCCTGCCACAGCTGTCACATACTTATTAAGCACAGAGGAGCTGTTTGCTGCTACTGATCGAAGGAGTCAGGCTCCCTGATCATTTACTTAACTCCACGTTAGACAAAGTCTTTAGAAAATAAGCTTCCATTAACAAGAACTTCTTAAAACCACTTAGTGGGTCCCAGCCTTCTATTTAATGTTTAAAATATCAAATGAGCATGCCTTTTCTTTAAAAATCTTTACTGTCAATTCAAGATATTCTTCCTCTGCCTCACAAGAACAAAATATTGCATTCCTTCCCATCATGTAACTTTATTCTTCATTTCTCTAAACTACAATACAAATACATGGATATCTGTATTCATTATATGTTCATTTATATAAATTCATTCTTTCAAAACAGAAATTCTGCAAAAAGTTAGGTATTACCTTTGATGGATATTAGCATATTTTGGAATTACTTAGAATGTAATCTCCAATAAGGTAGATGTGCTGGTTTGAACTGTTATGTACCCAGAAAATGCCATGTTCTTTTTATCCATTCCTCTGGGTGCAGACCTATTGCAGGTGGGACTTTTCACTGGGTAATTTCAATAGAGATATGACCCACCCCATTCAAGTTTGGTCTTAATCCTTTTTACTGGAGTTCTTATGACAGGATAAAGGACAAAAAAAACAAAAAACAAAAAACAAGGAGGGCTTAGAGAGAAAAGCCCCAGAGAAGCTAAGAGAGGACCCACAGAGGAAGCCAATGGAACCAGAAGCTGAAAACAACGAAACCAAGGAGTGAGGAACCAGCAGATGCTGACCATGTGCCTTCCCGTGTGACAGAGGAAACCCAGATGCCAGCAGCCTGTCTTCAGAGTTCAGGTATTATCCTGGTGATGCCTTAATTGGGACATTTTCATGACCTTAGGACTGTAAATTTGTGAACTAATAAATCCCCACTGTAAAAGCCAACCTATTCGGTACATTGCATTCCAGCAGCTTTAGCAAACTGAAACAGTAGAAAATAGAATTTTGCTGTATTTTATCATTCATTGCCAAACAAGAACATACACATGCAATAAATATTTTAAACCTGAATGGATTAATTTTACTAGGTAGGCGAGTTTCAATTTGAAATAAACTGTCCAAGGATACTGCTGAACCGTGTGAAGGGGAGAGCACTGTCTTAGAATCTGATCGAGCCTAATATCAAACAGAGCTATGTGGAGGGAAGCTACTCAGTAATTTCACAGTGTCCCTGAGTTGGGGGATGTGGTTCAAGTTATGCCAATAATTTATTATAAATCTAGTCACTTTGGGATTCATATTTGTGAATTATCATAAAGTGTTATGGAATTTTAAAAATTCATTAAAAAGCAATAACAGGCAGTGTCAGCATATGGTGATAGAGAAAAAAAAAAAATGTTACTGTCTTTCTAGAGAGTGACTTTTTCCCCCTAAAAGCAGAGTAAGCAATTTATGATGCTCATCCATGCATAATTTCCACTCAGGTAAAGTTTTCTCACTATTAGAAGCCATTCAATTCTTCATTTTATCAACTGCCAAAAGGAGTATATAATGTAGTTTATCTACAGCTGAACTGAAATATAATCCTCTTAAAGAAATGAAAACAACTTCTTAGCATAAAGTGATGCTTTTCCTCTGATATGTCTACCAAGTATACATTCATCCCGATTTAAGAACACCCAGATTAAAAGTATCTCATGCATACACATTGGCCAGCTGTACTCTCCTTCCCTCTTCCTCTCTCCAACTAGTGGGACACTGCCTCTCACATCCCTTCCCTCCCACAGCGTACTCTTCTCTGCAAAATTATCGGCAGAACAGCTGTTCCAGATCAACACTTCCTAAGGGACAGTGCAGACAGTTATCTGAACTAATGGTTTGTTCACCACTTCTTTGCTTCATTTTCAGATGATCTGTTATCCCTCATTTTCTTTTTTCTCCCAGTCTTATCTTAAATTGCCTCAGTCTTTCACTCAGGTTTAAATGTAAAATCTTGTGTAAATGCCACTTTTTAATTCTCCTTCATAAAACTACATCCTTTTCATTTTCTCCCTTCATTCTATGTATTCTGGTTTGCTAGAGCTGCCGTTATGCAAAATATGAGAAATGGATCCATTTTTGTAAAGGAGATTTATTAGGTCACAAATTTATAGTTTCAAGGCCATAAAACTGTCCAAACTAAGACATCAAAATGAGGATACTTTCACTGAAGGAAGGCTGATGGCATTTGGAACAACTCTGTAAGCTGGGAAGGCACGTGGCTGGCATCTGCTAGTGCTTTGCTCCTAGGTTCTGGCTTCCAAATGGGTTTCTCCAAAATGTCCCTGAGCCTTTGTCTTCACTCCTCTCTCGCTTAGCTCCTGTGCATCCTTGCTTCTTTCTCCTAGGGTATTTCTCTCAAGCATCTGGGGGTCCTTTCTTAGCTTCTCTGGGGCACACTCTGGGGCTTCATCTCTTAGTTTAGCACCTCCAAACATCCTTCTGTTTGCATCTCCAAGTGTCTGCATCTGTGTCAGCTCTTGTTCTCTCTTACAGGACTCCAGTGAACCAATCAAGACCCACCCAGAATGGGCAGGATAACACCTTCATGGAAATAATCTAGTCAAAAGGTCTCACCCACAGTTGGGTGAGTCACATCTCCATGGAAACACTCAATCAAAAGTTTCCACCCAACAAGTTTGGGCTAAATGATCATGGCTCTGCTGGGGTCCATAACAGTTTCAAACCAGCACATTATGTATGGGCCAAAATTTACCAAATCATGACTAACTATATGACATGTCCTAGGGACATACCTACATTGAGTAAAAAGATATATATTTTCACTGAAATTAGATTTAATAAAGAACCATAGCAAATGTTTTACTATCTTTGGCTGCTCGGGCAAATATCATGCAGTGAGTTGGCCTAGACAACTGGATTTTAACAGCTCACAGTTTGGAGGCTAAGAATCCAAAGCAAGCCCAAATTAAAGCCTCAAGGTGATGTTTTCTTCCCAAAGACTAGTGTTCTGGGGCTGGCTGCAGGTGATGCTGGGTCCTGGGCTCCTCTGTAACACGGCCATGTACACAGCAGCCTCTCCTGGTCCCTCCCTTCTCTTCCAGATTCTGCTGATGTGCAGCTTCTGGCTGCTCCCTCTGCGGCTTTCTCTCTCACTGTTTGAATTTCATTCTGCTTATAAAGGACTCCAGTAATAGACAAAGACCCATCCTGATTGGGTTGGGCCACACCTTAACTGAAGTAACCTCAACAAAAGGTCCTTCTTACAATGGGTCCACACCCATAGGAATGGATTAAGTTTAAGAACATGTTTTTCTGGGGTACGTACAGCTCCAAACCCCCACAGCCACTGACCAGTAAAGTCCTTGAGGGGTCACAGGACTTGACTTCAGAAGCCTATATTGTTGCCTCTTTATAATCTAAACAATTTCGTTCTTCTTTGAGATATAAACTTTAATATTAAAACACACAATTCCTAGTATTATTAAATGATCTGCATTTTGTCATAACACTTTTTTCCACTAATTTTCATTAAAAATGAGTATCATTTCAATATTAAACAGGTGAAACACATTATGAGTATCTAACCTGGGAAGCACACCTTTTTTCTGCATTGCCTTCTCAGAAATGGTGCCAGGAGACAAAAAACTGGATGAAGAAAGTTTGTCAGGGCTTAGAAGGATTTGATAGTAGGAAAAGCCAGAAATGTTGTGTTCTTCTCCCAATTTCAAATCCTGGAGGAGACACATCTACCCAAGGGAATGTTGTAGCCGGGAAATTGAGGTGTGCATTTTGAACAGGCTGAAAGGGACCCTGAGTTTGCCCTTCCAAGCTCTCCTCAAGTCCTCCTCAACTTCCTCATGGCACAGAAAGAATTCTGCATTCACAGCCTGGAGGGGAGGGTGCAGAAAAGGGTTCTGAGTTAAAAACCAGTGTGAATCGGGCCAAAGGGTAAAGGACGATATTGACTGTGTTTTAAAACTTCAACTTCCATGTGAGACCAAGGGAAGAGATGTTTATTTGGTGCAGGATCTATATTTCCTAAGCAATTTAACTCATGCAGTTTGTTCAAACACTGTAATTACATAGAACTTTGAATAGGAAGTGAGACCTGGTAGGTTTGTACAGGTTAGTGTGACAGAACAACACATCTCAAAGTAATTTGGGCAAATAATGAAAATATATATGCAGGGCCCCCCTGAGGAGCTGGGGGAAAATGTGGATGTGTTGGGCTTCCTCACCTGGATTGTTGGTGATGTTCTCACAAACATCGAGGACTGGCGATGTGATGTGCTAAACCCTCTATCAAGGGACTAGCCCTTATGAAGCTTGTTTCTGCAAAGGAAAGGCTAAACCTGCTTATAATTGTGCCTAAGAGTCTCCCCGAGTGCCTCTTTGTTGCTCAGAGGTGGCCCTCTCTCTCTCTCTAACTGAGCCAACTCAGCAGGTGATCTCACTGCCCTCCCCCCTACATGGGACCTGACTCCCAGGGGTGTAAATCTCCCTGGCAACGCAGGATATGACTCCCAGGGATGAATCTGGACCTGGCATTAAGGGATTGAGAACATCTTCTTGACCAAAAGGGGGATGCAAAATGAGACGAACTAGTTTCAGTGGCTGAGAGATTTCAAATGGAGTCGAGAGGTCACTCTGGTGGACATTCTTATGCACTATATAGCTAACCCTTTTTAGGTTTTAATGTAGTGGAATAGCTAGAAGTAAATACCTGAAACTATCAAACTGCAATCCAGTTGCCTTGACTCTTGAAGACGATTATATAACAATGTAGCTTACAAGTGGTAACAGTGTGATTGTGAAAGCCTTGTGGATCACACTCCCTTTATCCAGTGTTACGGATGGATGAGTAGAAAAATGAGGACAAAACCTAAATGAAAAATAGGGTGGGGGGATGATTTGGGTGTTCTTTTTTACTTTTATTTTTTATTCTTATTTTTACTTTTCCTGATATAAAGAAAATATTCAAAAAATAGATTGGGGTGATGAATGCACAACTATATGATGGTACTATGAACAGCTGATTGTACACCATGGATGACTGTACGGTATGTGAATATATCTCAATAAAACTGAATTAAAAAAAAAAAAATGTGCCTGCTTCTGCAGAGGATATAAAACCAGCTCCAAACCACGGCCCAGATAGAAGACACTGATGTTCTCCAGAATGGTCCTGGATCACCACATGAGACTAAACTGTTTCCAGAAGAATCCTGCAGGTACACAAGTGACTGCCTGCCAAGCTGAGGCCCCACCACCATCATTATGAGTGTGTAACATCTGCTCCTTTAACACACTTGTCTATCCACATCCCAAGTTGGCAATGGGTAAGAGGAAAGAGAGAAATTCCTGGATAAATGGAACTACTAAGAAAAGATTTAAACTAAAAGAGGCTAAAATACAGTTATTATCAGGATAAAAACTGCACTCCTTCACCTGCCATCCACCTAATGAGTAGCTGGGAAGAAGTAGAGCAGTTATAGAAAATTTTAAAAGCTTTGTTATCTTTGTATCTTTGAATGTTTGTATGTGTAATTAGCAATCACATTACAAGGTTAATAAGTAAAGTTTACTAAATGAAAACATAAATGGAGAATGTAGTCATTTTTTTAATGCATTTTTTAGTATTTTAAAAGACTAGATGCTTTCCATAGTTGCTCACTAAAAGTCACTTCAAAGTTTGGAGCCAGGGAGAATAGGAGTTAGATCTGGAAAGAGGTGAGGTTTGAGGTGTCTACTTGATATTCAAGAAGAAATATACAGAATAGGAGTTAGAAAATCTAGTCTGAAGTTCAGAGATAAGTCCAGGAGAGAAATATAATTTGGAAGTCATATTGTGTCCAGGAACCAGAAAATGAAACAGATGCAAAGTGTTCATAGAATGTTGTCTCCTGGCTACCAAGTAAAAAAAATTTCAAAAGAAAAATAGTGATTGCCTATATCACATGCTGCTGAAAGACCAAGTAAAATGAGTTTTGAGGGTTGACTGTTTTATTTAAAGAGGTCATTGGTGAACTTACGAGAGAGACAAAGTGTTTTGGAGACATCAGATACAAATAATTTTGGAGTTTTTCTGCAAAAAGGAACAGAGCAATATGGTGGTAAGAAGAAAGGAAGTGGTGTTGAGGTTATTATTTTTTATTATTTTTAGGGTGACATAAGATATTTGCTGACTTAAGGGAAAGGTATATAAAGATGCAGCTGAGGGGAAAATTTCTAAGGCAGAAAATATTAAAATATCCAAGTGGAGGGCCAGTCTTCACTATTGGTATCCTTAGTAAAGTAATAGGAGAAAAGGCACCATGCACCAATACTGGCTGTATTTATTAGCATTGAGAACTTGTGAAATTTTTTCAATTCTATTTGCCAGTGTAAGGGTTATTTGAGGAGATTTTGGGTATTTGGGAAAATAGTTGTTTAGAGGTTAATGGCAATGACAATGTAGGCACAGCCATGGAAGTGATTGGTTAAGGAGGAGTGAGGCCAAACAACTTAGATGCCAGGACTGGCTAGATTCCTTCTGTGTACACTGAAATAATCCAGAGTTAAAGAGCACTTGTGTGGAAGAGTTATACCGTGAACAGAGAGCTGAGATCTTCAAGGAATTTGGGGAGTAAACCCGGATTGGTTAAAACAGCAACAAAAAAGAGGTCATCAGATGACACAAGAGTCAGAGCTGAGAGACTTTAAGGAGACAGAAAGAATGCTCTAGAAGAAGCAATAAAGAACAAGGAAGTCACACATTTCTTTTCCAAGCTATGGAGTCTGAGGAGTGCAGGAGAAAAACACACATATACCTGAGAAGGCTGCTGTGAAAGCAGTGAGATCAGGGGAGATGCAAGTTTCAATTAGAGCAAGAAGGTAGGGAATACTCAGAGAAGATGCTCATGATCAGGGGACCATTTCTGATTTCTCAACAGGTGCTGATAACCTTTGTATTATAGAATCATTTCTTAACCCGTGTTCATATTTGGAGAAAATAAAATGACAGAATAATTTCAAGGGATATAAACATTTTTCATTTTCATGATACACATTAAAATACATAATATAAACATTCAGGACTACTTTGAAAGCACAGGGTTTGCTGATACACATATATGTATGCATCTATACATATATATATATATAATTTGCTGATCTATACAGTTTATTTTTTTTGTGTTTCTGATTTTATATGTATATACAATGTGTGTGTAAATTATATCTAACACAGCACAGATATCAAACATTTTTACACACATTTTATCTGATGTGGCAAAATATCTACTGTATTTAGTCAGCTATTCATCTGTGCTGGTTTGAATGTATTATGTCCCCCAAAACGCCATTATCTTTGATTTAGTCTTGTGTGGGCAAGAAACGTATTGGTGTTGATTGGATTGGAGACTTTTGATTGGATGTTCCCATGGAGATGTGATCACTCAACTGTGGGCGAGATCTTTCACTGGATAATTTCCAAGGAGGTGTGGCCCCACCCACTCAGCATGGGCCTTGATTAGTTTACTGGGGCACTATATAAGCTCAGACAGAAGGAATGAGCTTGCTACAGCCAAGAGGGACACTTTGAAGACTGCACAGGAGCTGAGAGAGGAGCTGCAGATGAGAGACACTTTGAAGATGGCCAGTGAAAACAGACTCTTGCTCCAGAGCAATAAGAGTGACATTTTTGAGGGGCTGAATCCTAGAGAGGAACATCCTGGGAGAAAGCCATTTTGAAACCAGAACTTGGAGCAGACACCAGCCAGGTGCCTTTCCAGCTAACAGAGGTTTTCTGGACACCACTGGCCATCCTCCAGTGAAGGTACCCGATTGTTGATGTGTTACCTTGGACACTTATGGCCTTAAGACTAACTGTGCAACCAAATAAACCCCCTTTATAAAAGCCAGTCCATTTCTGGTGTTTTGCATTCCAGCAGCATTAGCAAACCAGAACATCATCAATTAGGAAATCTTGTATTTTTAAAGAAGTTCACAGTCTCCCATCCCTTAATAAATAAATTTTTAAAATGTCTAAATCTATCAAGACATTTCTGACTTAACCATTCTAAGTTCAATAACTGTTTCAGTATTCCTTCTTTGGTTTAAAATTTGTTGTGAGGTGATTCAAAGTGTAATAGCCTTTGGCTATTTTTAAATGAGAACAATATTTACATACAGAAAATTTACTTCCACTCACTTTTGCCAAGTCTAAGTTACGGCTGCATTCATCAAATTGATGTTGTTTTTATTCATCAACGTGCTATGATATTTAATCGCACTTCCTCAGGTTTATGCCTACAATATAAAACAGAAAGCCCACCTGCTATCACACATGGATGTCTTTTACAATCCTAATCAGAAACAGAAGAATCCTGGGCAATTTAAAACTCTTGGGAATGACTTCAATTTCTTTGAAATAGCTAAACAGTCATCTATGACAGAATACTATTTCCTAGATACCATCACACACTTGACAAGAAATAGAATCATAACAAATAAGCATAAAATATCCTACTTAAATGTTGGTAAATCCTGAAACTAATATTTCTCTCTAACTACCAATGTTTGGTTGTCAAATGAATTTGCTTTCTCTGCCTTTATTTTTTCTCTCCACAATAGTATTTTATTCCTCTTATCTTCATGAACAAGGAGGATTGTGCTAGTTCTCTCTAATTACTTTATAGATGAAGAAAACTAGGTATGCTACATTGGAAAAAATATATTAAATCAATGAGAACAGCTGAAACAAATAAATTTCAAAGGATATTCAATTGAATTTAAAATTGCAATTTCTAACTTTAAGTATACACATTTCAAAAAATATAGACGAGTTCCTCTTCAGGTAACCAGCCTCTCCTGGGGAGTTCATCAAAGACCTTCATTGGAGTTGCCAGCTAGCAACCTGTCCTATGGAATTTGGGCTTGTGCATTCTGCCCTAGAGAATTTGGACTCATGCATCACCACAGTTTCATGACACACTTATAAATCTCATATTTACAGATACCACCTATTGGTTCTGTTTCCCTACAGAATCCTGACTAATATAGCTTGGTACTTGGAGAGGTTCTTGAGAAACAGAATCTTAAAATGGGCTTTTACATTTGGTTTTCTACTCTGATTAGAGTCAAAGGCATTAATGACTCTATTTCCAACAATCAAGATGGCACTGACAGTCCATGGCATGAGTTGGCAAGAGATATGCAAAATATCATCATTTGATTCTCCTAATCATACTCTTATATGAAGCAAGGCTCTGGGTGACAGTGTTTTTGACACCTTAACAGAGTTTTGTAGACTTAAGAGGTATAATGACGTTGGCTGGTTGCTCTTAGATACGCTGGATACAGTTATAAGAGAAAGGGATGAACTGAAGGCTTCAAATTTGCAACTTAAATGTCCTATGAAAGACGTAAAGGTTTCTATGTGTGCCCTGAAAGAAAATCTTATTTCCTGTGGCTGCAGACTTGAGATCTTTGAAAACCAGAACCAGAGTCTCATTGTGCAAGTAGTAGATTTCTAATGTAAACTACAATCTCAACCGCGCAGGGTGTCTGCTGTTAAAGGCATTGACTGGAAAAGAATGGATCCTGAAAATTGAGATAGGAAGATATGGGTTGATAATAATGGCAGTGGGGACATTTGAACCCTGGATTCTGCTGTCTTTGCTAGATATTCCTGTAATGGTCTGCCATGAGGCAATGCTCCCCCTCTCCCACCTCCAGCCTGCCCTGAGAAGACAGCTACCAGACCTGCAGCCTGCCTTGAGGAACCTGCTTCCCAACCTCCAGTTTGCACCGAGGAGACTGCCATCCAACCTCCACCTAAAGAGATTAACCCTTCAGTGCCTGCTAAACCTGTAATCACCTCCCCTGGGAAAATAGCCCTCACTGTCTGTCTGGAGACATTAATCCTTTTTCACCAAATGAAACTGCAATGGAATGTCCTCAAGTAACTGTCTTGAAGGATACTTCTAATACTTTTTGTGACTCACCGCCACCACCACTCTTTTCTTCAAGACCTACAACTAGACTAAAGCCCCAACAGTCCCCAAAAAGTGAGGTACAAAGTTTGACCCATGAGGAAGCATGCTATACTCCAAAAGAACTGCATGAGTTTTCCAATTTATATAGACAGAAATCAGGGGAATATGTGTGGTAATGGATATTAAGGGTGTGGGATAATGGTAGAAGGAATATAAAGTTGAATCGGGCTGAATTTATTGACATGGGCCCACTAAGCAGAGATTCTGCACTCAATGTTGTAGCTCCAGGGGTTAGAAAGGGCATTAACAGTTTGTCCCATGGTTGGCTGAAAAACGGATCAAAAGGTGGCTGACATTACCTGAAGTCGAAATGCCAGAGCTGCCCTGGTATAATATAGAGGAGGGGATCCAAACGCTAAGAAAGATTGGAATGTTAGAATAGAATTATTATGGAAGACTTGCTCATGCACCCCAGGAATGTCCAGAGGACACACCTTTTACCAGGACTGTAAGGAATAAATTTGTGAGACTAGCTCTGTCATCCCTGAAGAGCTCTCTAGTTGCCTTCTCTGTAGATGAGATATTACTGTGGAAACTGCTGTCACTGAGCTGAAATCCTTAAACACAATGGGGATAATTGGATCCCGAACTGGCAGATGCCACATGGCAACGGTTCCTTGCCAAAGACAAGGTGGGCATAGCTACCATAATGGACAGCAGACTCAAAGCAGCTATCAAAATAATCTGACTCGCAGAGACTTATGGCATTGGCTAGTAGATCATGGGGTACCTAGAAGTAAAATAGATGGGCAGTCTACAAATTCTTGTTTGATCTGTATAAACAGAAGAATTCTAGGTCAAGTGAACGAAAGTCTAACTTGAATTACAAAACAGAGAGTCATGGCCCTTTAATCAATTCCCAGACTTGAGAAAGTTTACAGATCCAGAGCCCCTTGAATGGGGGGAAGGCTGGTTGCCCTTGAGGAAAGACTCTGTTACACTGCCCAAAATTTTTACTTTTACTCTTCCTCCCAACCTTCTGCAAGGGAACCTATGGCCTTGTACCAGGGTAACTGTGCACTGGGGAAAAGGAAATGATCAGATATTTGGGGTATTATTAGACACTGGTTCAGAAGTGACATTAATTCCAGGAGACCCAAAACGTCACTCTGGTCCACCAGTCAGAGTTGGGACTTATGGAGGTCAGGTGATCGATGGAGTTTTAGCTCAGGTCCATCTCACAGTGGGTCCATTGGGTCCCTGGACCCATTCTGTGGTTATTTCCCCAGTTCTGGAATGCATAATTGGAAGAGACATAGTCAGCAACTGACAAAATCCCCACATGGGTTCCCTGACTCATGGAGTGAGCGCTATTATGCTAGGAAAGGCCAAGTGGAAGCCACTAGAACTGCCCTTGCCTAGCAAAATAGTAAATCAGAAACAATACTGGATTCCTGAAGGGAATGTAGAGATGAATGTCACCCTTAAGGACTTGAAGATGCAGGGGTAGTGATTCCCACTACATCCCCATTCAACTTTATTTGGCCTGTGCAGAAAACAGATGGGTCTTGGAGGATGACAGTGGATTACCATAAACTTAACCAAGTGGTGATTCCAATTGCCACTGCTGTTCCAGATGTGCTTGAGCAAATCAACACATTTCCTGGTAGCTGGTATGCAACTATTGATCTGGCAAATGCTTTTTTCTCAATAGTTGTTAGTGGGGACCACCAGAAACAGTTTGTATTCAGCTGGCAAGGCCAGCAGTATACCTTCACTGTGCTACCTCAGGGGTATATCAACTCTCCAGCTCTATGTCATAATTTTGTCCTCAGGGACCTTGATCATTTCTCCCTCCCATAAGACATCACATCGGTCCATTTTATGGATGATATCAGGTTGATTGGACCTAGTCAGCAAGAAGTAGCTACTATTCTAGACTTATTGGTAAGGCAATTACATGTCAGAGGATGGGAGATAAATCCAACCAAAAAACAGGGGCCTTCCACCTCAGTAAAATTTCTAGTTGTTCAGTAGTGTGGGGCCTGCTGTGATACCTCTTCCAAGGTGAGGGATGAGCTATTGAATCTGGCCCTCCTAAGACCAAAAAAGAGGAACCATGCCTATTTTGCCTCTTTGGATTTGGGAGACAACATATTCCTCATTTGGGTGCGCTGCTCCAGCCCATTTACCAAGTGACCAGAAAAGCTTCTAGTTTTGAGTAGGGAATAGAATAAGAGCAGGCTCTGCAACAGGTCCAGGCTGCTGTGCAAGCTGCTCTGCCACTTGGACTGTATGATCCAGCTGATCCAATGGTGCTGGAAGTGTCAGTGGCAAGTAGAGATGCTGTTTGGAGCCTTTGGCAGGCTCCTATAGGAGAATCACAACACAGGCCCTTAGGATTTTGGAGTAAAGCCTTTCCATCCTCTGCAAATAGTTACTCTCCTTTTGAGAAACAGCTTTTGGCCTGCTATTGGGCCTTAATAGAGACAGAATGCTTAACCATGGGCCACCAAGTTATCATGAGACCTGAGTTACCTATCATCAGCTCGGTGTTATCCAACCTGCCAAACCATAAAGTTGAGCATGCACAGCAGCACACCATCATAAAATGGAAATGGTATATATGAGATAGGGCTCAAGCAGGTCCTGAAGGCACAAGTAAGTTACATGAGGAAGTGGCCGAAATGCCCATGGACCCCACTCCTTCCACATTACCTTCTCTTTCCCAGCCCACAGCTATAGTCTCTTGCGGAGTTCCTCACAATCAGTTGACTAAGGAAGAGAAAACTCAGGCCTGGTTTACAGATGGTTCTGCACAATATGCAGGCACCACCCAAAAGTGGACAGCTGCAGCACTGCAGCTCCTTTCTGGGATGTCCCTGAAGGACAGCGGTGAGGGGAAGTCCTCCCAGTGGGTGAAACTTTGAGCAGTGCACCTGGTTGTTCACTTTGCTTGGAAGGAGAACTGGCCAGAGGTGTGTTGTATACTGATTCATGGCTGTTGCTAATGGTTTGGCCAGAAAGTCAGGGACTTGGAAGGAACATGATTGAAAAAATTGGTGACAAAGAGGTCTGGGGAAGATGTATGTGGATAGACCTTTCTGATTGGGGAAAAAAACATGAAGATATTTGTGTCCTATGTGAATGCACATCAGAGGGTGACTTCAGCAGATGAAGGTTTTAATAATCAAGTGGCTAAGATGACTGTTCTGTGGACACCAGTCAGCCTCTTTCCCCAGCCACTCCTGTCAGTGCCCAATGAGCTCATAAACAAAGCGATCATGCTGGTAGGGATGGAGGTTATGCATGGACTCAGCAACATGGATTTCCAGTCACAAAGGCTGATCTGTCTACATCAACTGCTGAGTGCCCAATGGGCCAGCAGCAGACACCCACACTCAGTCCCCGATATGGCTCCATTCCCCAAGGTGATCAGCCTGCTACATGGTGGCAGGTTGATTACATTGGGCCACTTCCATCATGGAATGGGCAGTGATTTACTCTCACTGGAATAGAAACATACTCCGCATATGGGTTTGCCTTCCCTGCATGCAATGCTTCTGCCAAAACTACTATTCATGGACTTACACAATGCCTTATCCACCATTATGGTATTCCACACAGCATTGCTTCTGATCAAGGAACCCACTTCACAGCAAATGAAATGTGGGAATGGGCACCTGCTCATGGAATTCTAATTCTCTGTCTTACCATGTTCCACATCATCCAGAGGCAGCTGCGTTGATAGAACGGTGGAATGACCTTTTGAAGACTCAATTACAGTGCCAACTAGGTGGCAATACCTTGCAGGGCTGGAGCAGTGTTCTCCAGGAGGCTGTGTATGCTCTGAATCAGCGTCCACTCTATGGTGCTGTTTCTCTCACAGCCAGGATTCACGGGTCCCGCAATCAAGGGGTAGAAATGAGAGGGGCACCACTCACTATGACCCCTAGTGATCCACTAGGGAAATTTTTGCTTCCTGTCCCTGCAACCTTAAGCTCTGCTGGTCTACAAATTTTAGTTCCAAAAGAAGGAGTGCTTCCACCAGGAGACACAACAATAATCCCATTGAACTGGAAGTTAAGACTGCCACCTGGCCACTTTGGGCCTCTTTTGCCTCTGAATCAACAGGCAAGGAAGCGAATTACTGTAGTGGCTGGGGTGATTGATCCTGACTATCAAATGGAAATAGCACTGCAACTACACAATGGAGGAAAGAAGACTTTTCCTGGAATACAGGAGATCCCCTAGGGCATCTCTTAGTACTACCATGCCCTGTGATTAAAGTCAATGGAAAAGTGCAACAACCCAATCCAGGCAGGACTAACAAAGGCTCAGAAATTTCAGGAATGAAGGTTTGGGTCACCCCACCAGGCAAAGAACCACGGCCAGCTGAAGTGCTTGCTGAGGGTAAAGGGAACATGGAATGGGTAGTGGAAGAAGGTCGTGATAAATATGAACTATGGCCATGTGACCAGTTACAGAAATGAGGCCTTTGATGGAATGAATATTTCCTCGTTTTGAGTATGTTTGTGTTTGTACATAAAGCAAATATCTTTGTTTTTTTGTCTATCTTATTCCCTTATCATATGACAAAAGTTGTATTGTTCATGTTATACTACTTAAGTCATAGGATAGCAAGTTTAAGAGTGAATACTGCCCAAGGACTGGCACCCTATTCTGGAGAGATTTAGTGCATTTCTGGTTGTAAACAGTACAGCTGAGTACTGTTAGGAGAAACATATGTCTGTTATTGTGTTCTATTTAGAGATTAAGTATGGTTTAAGATGATGTGTATAGCTGCCAAGTTAACAAAGGTGTGTCAACTTGGTGTGTCAACTAACCATGTGTCAACTTGGCCAGGTGTTGGTGCCCAATTGTCTCATCAAGCAAACTCTGGCCTAACCACCACTGCAAGGACATTTCATGGCTGCTTAACAAACCAGAAGACTGGTTTATTAAATCATCAGTCAACTGATTACAACTGCGGCTGATTACATCTACAACCAAGGGAGTGTCTTCCACAACGAGAGAATCCAATCAGTTGGATTTAATCCAATCCCTTGAACAGTTTTAAAGGAGAAGAGAATTTGCACTTCTTCAGCCAGCCAGCTAGCCTCTCCTGGGGAGTTCATCGAACACCTTCATCAGAATTGCCAGCTCACAGCCTGCCCTATGGAATTTGGACTCATGCATATCCACAGTTGTGTGAGACACTTTTATAAATCTCATATTTACAGATATCTCCTGTTGGTTCTGTTTCCCTAGAGAATTCTAACTAATCCAGTAGGGATTAAATAAATGACATCTTTAAGAGATAAAGCAGACAAACAAAAATATGTAGAAGAAAAGACATAAATATCTAAATTAGTTAAAATATGTGTTAAAATGGAAAAAAAACAGTGTGTATTTTTGTGTTTTAGAGAAAATAACTTGGATAATATAGAAGTAAATAATATCTGGAAGCATAAGTATCTTTATCACTATCAAATTTCTAGTCAATCATTTTTCCTAAAGGATGTCATTCAATCAAGGTAAATTCAAAACCTTACATTTTTCATTGTTTAACAAGAAAGGATGCCAATGATGAATCATATTTCTGACACAAAGAGCTAAACACATAAAATCCAAGAAAAGTCACTAAATAAATTTATAAAGATAAATCCATGTATCAATGAGTTAAAAGTAAGTACAATTAATATCACTGTTCAACTATCTATTCTCTTTCGTATTATTTCCAACACAATCTTTTTATTGTTTTCTTCAACTTCTTTCCTGAACTTTTACAGGTCATCTTTCCTACCCACTAATTTGACCTGTTCTGTCTCTGGCTCTGGCGCTAGCTCTCACCCTTCTCTCTCATGCGTGTGCACATTTAACTCAGGGTTAATTTTTCTGTTTTCTTGGCTTAGACATCTCCTTCCACTTGGGTACTCAAGCATAGTGAGGCAGCTACAGTGTATCCAAGAATGGTCCAATTACATGCTTTCCTGTTTCTGCATCAGAGAACTTAACAAGTGTGTGAAAGATAATGATAAGAAACCTCACTGTGTCTGGGTCTACATGATTGTGGAGAGGGAAGTCACTGTTTAAATAGCCCTCCCTTTCTGGGTGATAAGGGCTGGAAGTCTGAGACTTTTGGTAGCCTGGGTGACTGTGGACACCCATGAGCCTGAGAGGGGCTCCTCCTCAAGGGAGAAGTTTTGGTCCTTACCTGGTTCTTGTGATGAGGCAGGTAGATCTCTCCATGTGGGCTTGTCTCCACCAGGTGGACACATGGTAACAGGCTGTGGCTTTGGGGTCAGCAATGCCAATTTCTCTGCAGACTTTACAGGGGAGGACTTAGCCACTAATGCATTCTTGGTTTTCTCTGGACAAGGCCATTATGGGCATTTGTCAAAACGTGTCTTCTGGACAGACTTCTTTGTACTTCTTTCCACTTCTTCATTTAGAAGATAGAACTATCTCTTTTTTTAAGCAGAACTGCCTCAGTTCTGCAGTGCTACATATACGATCATTCTGAGACAGTAGTGTTCAGGTACTCTGGCTTCCTTAGGCTGTTTCCCTTCCCCCCTTCCTGTGCCTGTCACCTGAAGTGTTCAAATTGAGTTTTGATGACTGGCAGATCTCTCTTATACATAGGGACTGTACTTTAAACTCAAAGAGGGCAGGAAAATAGAGTTTGTACACGTGTCTTTTATCAAGTGCTCATAATTCAGGTTGGAATACATGAAACAAGATTATTTGCCCTAAAACTTTTAATTGGCTACAATAGTTACCTCTTTTAACATTTTTTTTACTTTCAACAGCATCATACCTTCATCATCTTTCAAAACCCACAGAAAATCCTCCTTGTCAATTTAACTGCTTTTGCTTTGTTCTTATGTCTCCCTTGGTAGTCTAAAGAGTTGTGGTTTCCTCCACCTATTTTTGCCTCCTACTTGTTTACTGGTCCTGAGACTTAGGTTTTGTCAATCTCCTTTTTATTCTCCGTAAGGGTCTTTCTCAACTAAATGTGTACCATAGATGTACTTATTTCTTCAGGGGCTGTTCCTAGGCTTTCTCTGCTTATTGTCTTCATCTTGGCTCATGCACTTATCTCTCAGGCCACAAGGCAGCCCCCATCACATCACAGTTATGTTTTCACAAGCAGAGAAGAGCTAATATCTGCCAAGTATCTTCTATGTGTCAAGTTTTTTGTAATTAGCATGATTTTTAAGTCAAGAACTTGGTTTTAGATCTAGTCATTTATATCTTGATATTTAATAAGATATTACTTTTTCAATAAAATATTTGGAACGAATCTGCCCATAGCCTATCTAATATTTAGGAAGCTACATGGAGCATGTCTTTACATACATAAGGTCTGAGGAAGCTGTTGCAAAGCCAAGTTTTGTAAGCATCACATGGGGAGCTTCCTACCATAAAAATACTCAACCATTTTCTGAGATTTTGATCTGTAGGCCTTGGGTGAATCCAGAATTTTACATTTTAAATAAATTACACAGATAATGTACATGTGAATGACTTAAACCATACCCCACAAACATCTGATGCCTATGGTATTTAGTCTCCCCCAAACCCAAGTCCAACTCTATTTTCAATAGTGCAATAGTTCATAGTCAGACCGATGTGGGTAAAACTAAGGGCTTTGGGTTGGGGAAATTGTCCTGGATTATCCAGGTTGGGCTCAATCTCATATAAGTCCTTAAAAGTAAAGAGGAAGGCAGAAGGGTGGGTAAGCAAGACGAGGTAGAAGAGGAGGAGAGCTCTGCAGTGAGGAACCTTTCTCCTGTAGCTGGCTCTGAGGATGGAGATAGGTGACGAACAGCCAAGGAGTGTGGGTGGGCTCTAGCGGGTGGGAGTGACCCGAAGCTGAGAGCCAGGAAGGAAACGGGATCTCCACTGTACAGCCTCAGATATCTGAGTTCTAGCAAGTTCTGAGTGAGCCTGGAGGCAGATTCTCCCTGAACCTCCAGAAAAGAAGACAGCCCAGTGGATGCCTTGATTTCTGCCTAGTGAGGCTTGCACTGGACGTCTGACCTACAGAACTGTGAGATAATAGATCTGTGTTGTTTAAGCCACTGCATTTTTTTCAAAATCTGTATTGGCGGCAATAGAAAAGTACATTACAGAAAAAAATGAATGTTTTGAAACACTAAAATAAGAATCATGGTTTTATCCTGACTGTAATCCTTATAACATACTTGAAAATTTAATGCCAAGTCATCAAATTCAGTTTGTTCTGAAGAACTGATCTCCACAGCACTATTTTATTCTTTCCCCTGGATATAGCTCTTCATCAAATTGAAATTAAATAATTGTGAATAAATTAGGATAACATCTTAGTTAAAGTCTTAGTAGTAGTCTTTTGAAGCCTTTGTAGTATGGCTTACAAAATGTTTCATAGAGTGTATGAGGTGCTGATAGATTAAGCCAATTTTCGGGGTAGGGTGAAGTTCTGCGTTTGACTATGTGGTGATAAGTATAAAAGCCTCTGAAGCCAATTTGAAAGTACTTTCAAATTGCTTTTGAGTGCACCATCTTTGTTTTACTTTAGGAGTCCAAGTAGCTAATATGCTCTCTAAACAGTGCAAGTTTTCTTAGACATATTGTGCTTTGAGAATTATACAGTCTTCACAAGTAAAATAATTTTGAGGATTGTGTTACATGAAGAGATTTTTTATTTTTGTTTGTAGATACTGAATCTTACTCTCTGAATCAGTTAAGTAGAGTGGAATTATTCATCAAGCTTTCTTTTCATTCCTGAACAACTCGAGAACTTATGCTACAGAACTTCTCCGTTCTGTTGCATATACATGACATACTGCTGTTTGTACTGTGACTAAATGTTATTGTGCTTGCTAATAGTTAGAATCCAACTGGTAAAGTAAATAAATTGAAAGGAGCCAATTTGAAAAGACTAATACATCTCATTTCTTGGAATTGCTGTTGTTTAATTGCATGAAGAGCGATAAATATTTCTCTAACTTTTCAGTAACAATGTCAGTTTTACATTAGCTATTATTATTGCTATATGCAAAAATAATTATAACTAAAGAAAATGAAGTAAGAGACTAATGGAAAATCAGCTATGAATGCTTAGTAACTTAAATTGTATCCTTTCCCTGCTTCTTCTGAGAGATTTTTGGCTTATTTTCAGCATTTTTAAAAATTAAATGCTTTCCTTTGTGACAATTTATCTCAATCTCTTTGGATGGTTATAGAATGCAACAAGAAGGCCCACTCTCACCATTTCTATTCCACATTGTACCAGAAGTTCTGCTCAGTACCATAAGGCAAGAAAAGAAATGACGGAAATAATAGAAATCAGAAAAGAAATAAAATGTTCATTATTCACCAATGCAATTGTTGCTGACATAGATAATTCAAAAGTATCCACAGACTTTTAAAAACAATAAATCTAGTAATATTTCTAATACAAGCTCAATATACAAAATTTAATCAATTATATTTAGATAGGTCAAACAAACAAAAAACAAAATTTAAAAATGTCCCATTTACAACAGAATTCATAAATATCATACAGCAGACAAATCCAATAAAAGGTGTACAACCCTTCTATTCTGAAGTCACACAACTTTAGGGAAAGAAATTAAAAGGAGCCCTAACTGAATGGAAGAAAAAAAAACATTCAAAGATAGGAAGACTCAAAGTTTTTAAAATGCAAATTTTCCCCAAGTTAATCAATAGATTCAAAGTAAACTGAATCAAAATCCTAGGAGTTATGTTGTGGAGGGGGCATGGGTTTAAAAAATTCTGAAATACTTGTGGAAAGCCTACATCAAAGAGTACTGACTTTGAAGAGAAACAACAGGAGGGCATTACCTCTCTGTCCCTGGCTCCATCTGTATTGATACCTACTGCGCAGTTTTGGCACAAGGACAGAATAAGTAATCAATAGAAAGCAATAGAGTCCAAAGGCACACGTGTTACAATGGAAGATGTATGACAAAGGTCACACCTCAGCACAGTGGGGAAAGTGTGATCTTTTCAGTAATCAGTGATGGATCCATTTTCCCAATTTTACACCATACGTAAAAATTTCTTCCAGATGAACTGCGGATCTAAGTGTGAAAGAAAACAATAAAACTTCTGGAGCAAAAGAGAAAAACATGGAATAATGTCTCTGTGTCATGGGGTAGACAAACGGTTATTAATAGGGCAATTCATGCCACAGAATAGGCGAAGATTTCTTAAATAAGACACAATGATGCCCAAAGGAACAAAGGAAAATCAGACTATATTAGCACAAAGAATCCAAAGACGCTATTAATAAAACGAAGTCCCCCCCCCACAGAATGGGGAAAATTTTCTATTTCCATAATTGATGAATAATTTATATACAGTATATATAAAAAACTCACATCAGAGCAAGAAATGCATAGAAATAGGAAATGGGCGGAATATCTGAGCATACTTTCTAAAACCTCACAACAGTCTGCTGACACCTGTTCTAGGACCCAGTAATTCCACTCCCTGGTACGTTCCCCCAAAAATGCATACATAAGCTAACCAACTTAATGGCAGCACTATTCATAACAGTCAGAATCCTGGAAACTCCCAAGTAACCATCAGCAGAATGGATAAACATATCCTGGTATAGTCACACAGTGGAATATTATATATTGAGAATGAAAACTCCAAAACATATGCAACAATTTGGATGAATCTCATAAAAAAGAGTTGAGTGTAAGAAGCCAGACACAAAAGCCTGCATACTTAACAATTCCACTTTTGTAAGACACACACAGAGGCAGAAGTGCTCTCGGATATTAGGAGTCAGGTTAGTGAATATATGAATATACTGATGGTGTTTTGCTTTGATTTCCTTGAAAGAGAGAACAGGAAGATTTGGGGTGGTGCTCATAATGCTCTTTCTTGATCTGGAAAACAGATGAACGAGCTAGGTGCTTACTTTGGGAAAAAGCATCACGCTGTCTAGTTTTGATATGTATACCTTTTTCCTAAATGTATTATATGTCAATAAGGCTTTTTCTCTAAAAAAAAAAAAAAGTACAGTGAGTTGTCAAGTCTTGACATGAAATTTCCATAACTTCCAGGAATTTGCACCACCACTAACAGTTATAAATATGTCAATTTTCTACTTCAGCATCGATAAGCATAATCACTTTTAAAAAATTAGCATTTATTGTCATAATGCTTTTGAAACCACCTTAGAAGTGTTTTGAGGGGCAATTTACTTCAACTAAATTCTACTCTACAATGGATAACAGATATGTTCCAATATCCTGTGTATATGTATCTATTTAATGTTACTTGGGAATTTTTGAAATAATGATAAAACTTAAAATTAAAATTCCAATATTTATTTCATATTAAATAAACTTCTGAATCTTTTTACTGTCTGTATTTTAGGGAGCAAAATTTAAATACAAAGTAATAAACCAAATACCAAGCCTCATTCTTCTTAAAATTTTGATTTAAAATAACTAAACTCCAGCTCTTGTTCACAATTTGCCAAAAAATAATTTTTTTAAAAACAGGGAAAATGAATATAATTATTTAGTTTAAAAATCATAAGACAGTTCTTGACTATTTTTATCAGTTTCTTAAACATTCTTTAACACATCCTACTTGCAAAATTAATTTTACATATGCTAATTTTCCTATGAACATTTACAAACACTTTCCATAGTTAAAAGCATAAATCTCCAGTTTATATGTCAAATGACAAAAGAAAATTTTTCTTTGGCTTTAATTATGAAACAAACTAAGGAAGAGAATGCATAGCATGAGCTTTGCACCAATGGATTCTAATTAGAATATTTTTGTTATAACTAACCGTATCAGAATCACCAGGTAAGATTTTTTTTTCAAAATAGGGTTTGTTTAGAATAATGATTTGTATTTAAAAATGCAAGGCTTTGAAACAGTTACTGGGTTAAATGTTCATTTTCCAAATATTAGCAATAATTTTAATTTTTGTTTCAATTTTTTTCATATCTTACTGGGTCTTTTTCTATTCATAGCATAAAAAGAAGATATTTCAATGCTGGCACTATGACTCATCTATCAAAAGGAAAATTCCACTTCAATGTATTTTTCTTTTGGTGGATAAAATTGGTCATTTTTTATTAAGCTTTAATTTACATAGAGTAAGATTCATCTTTGCGTACGTGTGTGCATGTGCATACAGTTCTCTGAGTTTTAACACATGCATAGATTTGTATAACCACCATGGTGAATGCGATACTGAAGAATTCCATCAATCCCACCCTCATGCTGTCAATACTTGGTATTTAAAATTTTTCATATTTTACACATTCAAATAGGTGTGTAGTGGCCTTTAATTTTAAATTTTTATTTCCCTAATGGCAAATGATACTTAGCATCTTTTCATGTGCTAATGTGCTTATTGTATATCATTTTTGGTGCAGTGCCTGATAATACCTCTGCCAAGCCTTCTTTTTTTAATTTATTAATTGATTGTATCTTTTCTTATTCTTGTGTTTAGAGATTTATGTTGTTTAATAACTCCTTTGTAAGATTTAAAATCTCCATATTTTCCTATCTGTAGCTTGACTTTTCATTCTATTAGTGAAAGAAACAGTTTTTCATTTTGACGAAGTCAATTTTATGCTTTCTTTCATAAATTATGCTTCCAATGTCACATCTAAGATCTTCTTGAAAAAGCCAATGTCAGAAAGATTTTTTCCTATGTATTTTCTTAATATTTTTTATTTTTATATTTAAGCCTGTGATCCATTTTGAGTTAACTTCTGATAAGGTATGAAGTATAGCCTGAGGTTCACTTTTTCCCATCTGATGTCCTATTTTTCTAGTACTATTTGTAGAAAAATCTATCATTATCCATTGAGTTATATTTGCATTTTTGTCAATAACCAATTGGCCCTATTTGTGTGGGTCTATTTTTGGGCTCTCTATTCTGTTTCATTGATCTATGTGTCTGCTCCTTCACCATATATCACAATATCTTGTTTACTGTAACTTCATAGTAAAAATTGAAATTGAGCAATGTGAGTTCTCTGAATTTTTTCTTCTTTTTGTCTCTTCATGTACTTTTGTTTCTCCATATATGTTAAGCTGAAGATTAAAATAGCCTGCTGAGATTTTGATTGGAAATGCTCTGGATCTATAGATCAAGATGAGAAGTAACATCTTAATATTGAGTCTCCAAATCCATGAACATGGTATGTCTCTTCATTTACTTATATCTTTCATTTCTTTCATCAGTATTTTATAGTTTTTCCACATATAGACCCTACACATATTTTATTAGATTTATACCTAAATATTTCTTTTTTTTTTTTTTTTTTTTGGTGATGTTATACCATGATATTGTTTTTAACATCAAATTCCCTTTCTCCAATGCTGGTATAAGGACTGTAATCGACTTTGATAAATTGACCTTTTATCCTGTGTCCTTGATAGTTTCAGGAGTAATTTTGTAAACTCTTTGGCATTTTGTACATAGACAATCATGCCATCCACAAACAAAGGCAGCTTTTTTTCCTTTCCAACCTATAACTTTTTATTTTGTTTTCTTGACTTACTGTACTAGTTAATACTTCTAGTACACTGTTGAGTAAGAATGGTGAGAGAGGGCATCCTTGCATTATTCCTCATCTTAGGGCAAAAGCCTCAGTTTCTCAGCAATGTGCATGATGTTAGCTATAGCCTTTTCATAGATATCTTTTATTAGGTTAAAGTTCCCTTCTATTCCTAGTTTTTTGAGAGTTTTAATCATCATGATGTTGAAATCTGTTGAATGTGTTTTTATTCATCTTTTGATACAAGCCTATGTTTTTCCTTAGTCTTCTAGTATGATGAATAGTCTTTTTTAATGTTGAACCAACCTTGTGTTCATGATATATTAATCATTTTATATATTCCTAGAGTCAATTTGCTAATATTTTGTTAAGGATTTTTTCGTCTATTTATATGAAAGATTTTGATTGGTAGTTTTGTTTTTGTTTTTTGTTTTTCATCCAGCTTTAGAGGGTCTTCATCTGGCTTTGTTATTAGGGTAATGCTGAGCTCATAAAATAGGTAGGACATGTTCTTTCCTTTCCTGTTTTTTGGAGGAGATTGTGTAGAATTGGTATTATTTCTCCTTTATGTGTTAGATAGAATTCACCAATGAAATCATCTGGGCCTGAAGTTTTCTATTAACTACACCTTCAAGGTTTTACAGATATAATTAATTTTTCAAAGAGCTTACAGTGTTATTCCAATCTTCCCCACATGTGCACCTCCTAGGGCGCATGATGATCTATAGTCGAGTTCATAGTTTTTGGTATGCTACTTGGGGTTATTCCCATGCATGTAGAGCTTAAAGATACACTGGAAAACTTTATAAACAACTTATTTGATCTCTTCATAGAACTCCTTCATATTCATGATCATCTCCACACACTGGCTCACAAGCCTCCCATCCTACCCCCATCCTGGTTCTATGGCTACGAAAACCAACGTTTTAACCTTCCCACTCTCTTTCCCACTTCCGGTAACTGGATCTACAATTTGGGGTAAAATGGTGAGAGAAAGGAAAGAGAAAAAAGGCTTGGGGCTTCCTCCAACACTGTTCAGACCAAGGTATCTCCTAAGCCAGGATCTCTAGGCAGGGAGGATTTCTTCTTTCTTCCTTGTGGATGCCTTTCCCATCACTGATGCCACACTCTGCCCCCACCACAGGGGTGTAACACGCAGTCTGCAGCTTGCCTTGGGGTAGGGCCAGGAGAAGAAAATAGAAAAACCAAACCAGGGCTTCCCACCCCTGCCTGTCTTTGCATAAGGACCCCTTCTCAGTTCTCTGATCAGAAAGAGCAAGTTTATCCAGAAACTTTTTCTGCCCTTGCCCAATGCCCAGTTCCAGGAGTTGGGCTGTCCTGAGCATATCCTTGGAGAGATGGGTGAAAAATACAGGGAAACTCACAGCTGGATCCATGGTTTTGGGTTTTGATTTCCCTACCCCATCTGCCTGTTATTATTTACTTTTCCATATACTCAGACAATTTCTTCATGTATCTGTCTTAGGTGAGACAGAAGTGCTAGAGGGGCTGAGCATGTCAAGATTCAGGGACAAGGCTCTTTCAAGTTTTCCTCCCTGGAGAATTGGCCTTTGCTATGTTGAAGGCTTTGGTGAGATGCCATAACGATTATTTTTCCCCTCCCACTGCCACTACCAAGAAGTCGTCTTCCTCAAATCTTTACGATGAGAACCCGGTGAGGTTCCTGGGTGTAAATCCCATGAAAATGGGCCCCACCAAGTGATGAGTCTCCAGCACTTTCTCCCTTTCATTTGATTCACACTCAGCCTCCAGAAATTTGTCAAAATTGCCATTTAAATTTTATCATCAGTATAGGGCTCCAGTGGCTTTTGGTCTAGTTAAGCATAACTCATTTTTCTGAATTTATCTGCCTCTCCAGATTTTGGGTGGTAGTCTGCCCCGTAAACTCTGTTCTCTGGTGGGTCCAAGAAAAGTCAAAGATTTTCAGTTTGTCTGGATTTTTCTTGTTTTAACTATGGGACTGATGACTTCCAAGTTCTTTTCATCTCAGAGCTGAAACTGGATATCTGTATAGCCTTTTGATTAAGATGTACTTCATGGTAGGCCAACCACACTGAGTTTAAGCTAGTATGCCAGTTATTTTGGCCTGTTTGAAGTCTAATACTCTATTTCCAAATATAGCACTAGGAGGAGGTTCTTTTTAATTCTATCTAATTGATCCCTAAACAAAGTGGACACTAAATGTTACCATTTTGACACTATACACTATTTATGACACTTTGCTGAAGTGAGAAAGCTTGTGGAATTTTTTAAATTGGGCTGAATGTATATATCAAGATATCCATAACTTCCAAACATTTATAAGCTGAGGATCCATGGAACAAGTAGCTGGAAACTATTGAAATCTGTGTCATGAAAATCAAACATACTCTTAAATTCACCCTAGCATCTCAAACTGAAGTCAAGCTACTTCACTTTAGCAAAATTGCAACAACTTACTTAAAGGTTTTCACTTTAGCAAAGTTGCATCATCTTACTTAAAGGTTTATAGGCTTCAAAGTTAGTGTATAACTTGGTGAACAAAGGGAGAACATTTTTAGATGCCCAGGACCAAAAATGGGCATTTCCTAAATAGCATTACAAACACCAATACGTTTATTTTTTCAAACAAGTAGTTGCCTAAACAATATATTGAGAATATTCTACCCACTAAATTGTAATTCTGTTTTCCTCATGTAATATATTTTTTTATATGGACTCAAGTCTATTTCTGTGCTCTTCATTAATCTGATTGTCTACTTGCATAGCAGTTCCTATACATTTCATTATTTATGGCAGGGAAAGCCTTCCCTTACTACTTGCTTTTTCAAAAACATTCCCTAGCTAGTTTTATACATTAGTTTCTTGGGGTAAACTTTAGAGAGATTCTTTTAAGATCAAAATAAAAATTATATTGGGAATGCATTGAATTTATGAATTAAAGGAGAATTTTAGTTACAGTAATATCAGTTTTCCATCTTAAAAAAACCACATCTCTCTTGTCTTTTTTTTTTTTTTTTTTTTTTTTGGTTTTGGTTTCTTGGTATATAGGTCCTGCCTCTGTTTATTATGAGAGTTTTGGGTTTGTTTTTGACCAGAAAAAGCTTCTTCTAATACCATTGGGTAAATTCTTTCTTTAGACTGATATTTTTCAAAGACATCTCCAAAGATATATTTTATAATCACATTTTTTCATCTAAAATACAAATTATTCCTTATGATATTTTTTCCATTACAAGAAGTTAATATTGGTTTTAACTTCCCATTTGTCATAAAATAAAGTCTGTATGGCAGTTCTGCTTTGTCTTTATTGAGTCATCATGACCCCTTTCTTCTTCTTATAGGACTGAGATCCATCAATAATAGGCCATCAATCTTATTTCCTTTGGTCTTTCATTCTATGAATATCTCTTAATCCTCAGTGCTCACATTCTTTTCTCCAGTGAACTTCAGACAAAACCTCTCTAAATACTGCCTGTGTACTTTTTTTTTTTTTTTCCCAAAAGATTTATCTGTTTCCTGCTGTGCTCTTTCTGATTGTATTTTTCTTTCACAGGCACACAATCAATTTTCTTGGGACTCAGAAATGGTTCCTAATATCAGAACAATTTCTAAGGCTTTTACCCTTGGGCAAATTTCTTAATCCTCTTTTGATTATTTTCCTACTTTTTCTTCTCATTTTTATTGTAGGTTGTAGGCACATTAACACAGTTAAATAGATATTTACTTGTTACATTTTCTATAAAAAAACAATTAGACACCAATATTTTGTTCAGAGATCTTTGCCTCACTAAAAACCTTAGCCCTATGAAAACAATTAAATTTGCCTTTAAGCACTTCAATATATATTGTAATATCCAGAGAAATTAAAATCTTTGATTTCTGTTCATTCACAATATTAACTAATAATGTCATGAGGTTTCTTTGCCTATTTTCATGGTTTTATCTCTTTGGAAAAACTGAATGACATATAGCAATTGTAAAACCTGAAGTATAGGAGAAGTTTGTGACATTCAATTATATAGTTATATGAACTCGGTTATCCTTCATATATCAAAATCACTATAGTATATTTCATTTGTTTTTCAAGGTTATGACACAGTCAAGTAATCAAGTCAAACAAATGATTCTCTAATTTTAGAATCATAATTGCAAAAATTATATGTTCTGTTTGCTATACTGAAATACTATTTTCATCATGGAATATATTTTTGTATGGAATTGAGTCTATTTATGGGATCCCTCACTAATCTGTCAACTCATGCATCAGCTATTCTTACAATCTATTAATTTTGTGCCCATGCCATACCCCTTCCTCCACCCATCTGAGCTCAGAGCAGATGCCACTGCCCGCCACAAGCAAGCCCCAGCAGCCTCAGATGGCTTTTTGTTGTTGCTGCTGTTTGTTTGCTTTCCAGCCTGAAGCCTAGGACAACAGTCTAGTCAACAAGAGGATGCAACCTGAAAATCTTGGAAAATTGAGGTCTCAGAAGCAATGATCAATCAAGTGGGATAGAAGTTAGTAGATAAATTGCTTCCTATCATGTCAGAAGAAAAGTCTGGTTTGCATTTTTCATGGATCTTCAGAGGATCCCCACAGGAATGGTCCCCATTTGCCCGCAGAAGTGATGAGATCAATAACACACTGTTCATCATCTTTATTTCCTTCCCTGTCTCACTTGCTCCACTCACTCCCTTCAGTTTCTGAAATCATCTCCAAAATTAAATACTTGAAACCTAATATTTGTTTCAGACTCTGATTTTGGAGGAAAACAAAAATAAGATGGTTTTAATAGAAGTGGCGTGAGCAAGCTGCCCTTACGGATAGGAATCTGAGCTGCGTCACTCAGAGGCTGCTTGATGAGAAGGGAAAATATACTGATGGTAACGAAGGAGGTGTAAGCTCTGGCATGTGTAGCATCACAGTTACTGTGACATTTAGCTGTGCTGAACTGGAAGTATGTACAGGACGAAGGGGAAGATTTGGCTCATGTAGTAGCTGCAACACTCAGATGTTATGGAGGCAGTGGTTATCATTAAGATTGTGGAGTTTCCCTCTATTAACTGCTTTAGAAGTCTTGAAAAAACTGAATGTCAGGCTACAGCCAATGGCTATCAACTCCAGCCACATGGGAAGGTGTCCATGGAAGTATTTATAGAGACCTCGGGGCTTGCAGATGGAAAGCAAACAGTGCTGAAGACTGGGCCGAGGATTTGGTTGGGAGTTTGGAAGAATGCAGAGGAGAGTAAGTGAGCAGGCTCAAACTGCCTCCTGCACCAAAGTTAGGGCCCTGATATGAAATACAGACAGTGGGACTGGGATGGAAACAGACGGGTGAATGAATTTGAGAAAGCTGAATTCCCAAATACTCTCAACCCTGGCAAAGCCTAAGTAGACCCTTGCCAACTGATGGATCTGAAAAGTGTCATACTGCCTGCAGACCCTGCAGAACTTAGTTGACATGTATGCCTCACAAGACAATGCTTGCTTCCCTCAGGATTTATCCGCGACTCCTCATCACTTCCAGATCAATAACTAGAGTCAGATTTACATATAACCTCATCCAAGAAATACTGTCTGTGATATGAAAGGAAATAGTTATTTCTGACAGATTTGTAGTATTTGGCTACTATGTGCAGGCAGTCACCAGAATTACATATATTCTAGTGGATCTTGAGGATACTGTACCAAGCCATGGGGGAAGGGGGTGAAGTGCATTATATGGTGGGCAGACAAGAAATTGTTTAGTGAGGGCACTTTCCTATGGCTTGTTATTTATCTCCCTGAGAAAGACACGTGGAGTATGCTCTGATATGCTGCTGGGATTGGTCCTTAAAATTTAGCCACAAGGATGTCCCACTGTAAATGAAGTGGAGATGCTGGAACTGCCTTTGGAGGAAAGGGATATATAATAGAATGGATCATTCTATGAAACCAGAGAACCCGCTACTCGATTATGTTCCCAGGTTGGGTCCAGAGGCAATATGGGGATCAGTAAGGGGAGTTCTGGGGGAACTGCGTCTTTGAGAAGCTCAGTGGTGGCTGTCCTCTGGAGGCCAAGGTTTCAGTGTAGCAGATGCTAAAATGGAAGTGGGTTCCTAAGGTCAATGCGAATGAAAGAATTATAAGAGCAGTAGTCAGGTGTTGGCACTTAACTGTCAGGGGCAAGGTGGACATAATCACTGTCATGGGCAGCAAGGTTGGCATATCAATGAGTGTATCTTGGCCTGCAGGAGTCTGTGGCAATGTCTAAAAGACCTTGGTGTACCTAGAGATAATGTAGATGAGCAGCCATCTAAGGTATTCCTTACTTGGCATAACCAGAAAAAAATAAGTGTGGTTGAATAGAAGACTTATGCCATCTATTACGTTGCAAATTTGTGATTTCTTGCCCTGTTTCTCAACTGAACAGTTCTCCTGGTCCACAACCCACTGATTGTGGGGTGGCTGGTTCCCTTGAGAAAGAACCCCAAAATACCATTACAAATGTTAAGCAATACTCCCCTGATTCTACCCCAAATTTACCTTCACCCACTTGTCGTCATATCTGTTCACTGGGAAAAACGAAGACCCAGGCTCTTTGAGACCAGTTGATACAGATACAAAGGGGTCCAAAATGCCAGCATGGCCCTGCAGTTGGAGTGGAGGCTCGTGGAGCTCATGGGTGGACAGAGTACTGGCTTGAGTCTATCTCACAGTGGGCACTCTGATCATGCTGGTCTTTAAACACATAACTGGGATGAATATACTTAGTGGCTGTCAGAGCCCTTAAATTAATTTCCTTTCCTGTGGAGTAAGAGCTAATTCAGTAGAAAAGGCCAATAGGAAGCCCCACAAACGGCCTTCCCAACCCCAGCCATGATAATATATGAGAGCAATTCCACATTCCAAGTGGAATTATAGACAGTGCCGCTATCGCAAATGAGGCCCCTGAAACGACCAAATGGAGCCTGGCAGAAGTCCGAGGACTACTGTAATCTTAACCGAGTGGCTGCTTTGATTGCAACCATAATGCCAATATGACTTTCCTAAAAGGGAGCAACACAGCCTCCAATACTGGACCTGCAAATGGATCTGGCAAATGTGTTCTTTTCAAACTCCATCTGAGAGGAGCATAAGACACTGCTTGATTTTACATGGGAAGGATGGCAAGGCTATTTTAACTCCCCCGTCATGGTGTTGTCCACAGGAACTTTGAAACTGATTGTCCTGAAAGCTTGAAGAACATTGTGAAATTGAGCTAATTGTGTCTGGTGAACAGGAAGTGGCCTGTATTGCGGATGTCCTGGCAAGAACACATTCTGGTGCTGGTGTCTGAGGGGAATTTAATTAGGCTGGTTCTGCCAGTTGTAGAAAAGCTGCGAGCCATAGTAAGTGGTCATTACAGAAAGGAACTACCGCCTGGTGTAACCACAGAGGGCTAAAGGGATATGTTCAGGAGCAGGAGACAGATCAGATGGCAGCTGGAAGCAACGAGGAAGGAGCCAGTGCCTTCTTTCTCCTCCCGTCTTATGGACCCCGTTTGGCTCTACTACTGGCAGAGCCAGGTGGTGAGTAGCCGGCAAGGCAGAAATGTGGATGACTGAATCCCAGCAGACTGTGCAAAGGTGGTTTGGAGCTGAGAGAAGACAGCTTAATACCTGGCAGTCACACTGGCGACCAACTCAATAATGTACATTTTATTGGCTTTCTCTGCTTTACTGACTCACTGTCCCCACTTCTTCACTCTGGCTTCTTATGACCATATCCAAAACAAACCAACTGTGCTCAAGTCCTTACTTTTAGGTTCTATTTATAGGATGGAACAAAAACGAATTAAAATAAAGTAAAATAATAGTATTTCCATATTTAAAATACCAACAATTGCATCATTCACATAAACAAAGGTTCCAGTGGAAAAACTCAGTTATTAGAAAATAACATTTTCCTTAAAGAGCATCCCATCAATTTTGCTTTAAGTCAATAGCTATCATTCAGTTTACTTGAGCTCTAGTTTGCCTGATGAGATTTGCTGGAAGGCAGAGTCTTTCGTGATGTTTAAATTTGTCTCTTTTTAATTATGATTGATCTGATAAGTGATTTTGTCAATTTGAAGTTTCATTGAACATGAAGGTAAATATTGATCTTAGCATGATTGAGTCAGTATATAACTCTGAGCTCAGGGAAACTTCAATGCCAAGCAGAAAGCTACTACTGAACTTTACCTTCTCCGTATTATTCAGGTCATTATAAAGAACCCATGGAAAAACATTACTGTAGAATTTTTGAATATTAAAAGCTTAATTAAAAAGTAAAGTGTATTTGTAAGTGATATACTTAAGTCTACTTAGTAATTGCTTTTAGTATAATAAATGCCCACTCTTTTCTCCATGAAGCACAATTCAATAGCTCAAAACTCTTAATGGGAAATAATCCTCTTTGAATTGACTTTAGCTTTTGGGAATCCGGACTGAATTTTTTTAATGGAGTTATATTCCTATAGTCTACAGTTAAAATTAAATTCGCCTCTCTGAGCTTTAACAATTCAACTTAGGAAACTGAAATCCATCTAGTTAATTTGCAGAGTTCATCACAGATTTAACAATTTGTCCTTTATAACTATATATTATTTGTGCATTTATGATTAAAGGTACAGTGGTTAAATTATTCAAACATTCAAAAGATATTAGTTGATGGCCTATTGTCCAAGGGCATATATTCTATTTCTACACTATTATTCAAACATTCAAAAGATACTTATTTGCCTATTTTCCAAGGGCTCATTTGCTAGCTCTACCCTAAAATTATCTATTCATCAGAATCTTTATTTTCATGGATGTTTTCTGATCTTTAGAAATCATTTAATAAACCAAGAAAAATCCTAAATTCCCCATGTGAATGTTTCAATGATTTTCACATAAAACTTTCAAATATTGATTACATTAAAACTTAATATATTAGCAATGTCAGGGGGGGATTTTTTTTTTTTTTTTTTTTTTTTGCTTGCCATTCACTGGTATTTTTCTTGCATTTAAACTAAGAGACAACACATGTTGGGTACTTAATAAACACAGATTTAATAAGTGAAAAAATGTTACCTTGCCTATAAATGAAAATTTCTTTTTCTTTGTTTTTTTTAAGCTCTGTAGCAGGTGGTTGCTTAATCTCATTACTAAATGTTTAGCACATTTATCACATTATCATTGGCCTTTGAAAGTCACTTTCTATTTTTATTTAATATTTTTTTCCTTTTTATCCCATAACCCTTTCCTATTTTCATTGCCCATCACATTTAGCCAACTCTGCCTCTTTCATTCATTTTACTTCACCCCTGGCGCAGTATGTTACCTTAGAAGTAGAGGGAAGATAATTTAAATGCATATTCCTATTAATATCATACATTTCACTAAATCAAAACTAATTAAATATAAATACATATTATTCTTCCTTATTTAACACCAGTGTAATTTTCTAAATGACAAGATTTATTATTTATCCCCAAATCTTTATATATATATACTTACTTTCTTTAGAATCTCTTTAATTCAAAGGGCTGGTAAGTAAAACAAAACAAATACTTATATTTATTTTTAATAAGCAAAACCAGGTGAAATTATTTAATTTTTTATAATACTGAAAATAGTTATTTAATAGTTGGTGAAGCCTGATCATTCTCTCAAAATTACTTTAATGTGTAAATACTGAAACACCTGCCAAACAGCTATTATTTATCACTATAATTCTATTTATAATATTTAATATTAATTTCAGTTCCTGAAAAATAAATTAACATTTCTCAGGTAAATCAGCAATAGCTATCTCATTACAAAATATAAGAGGATCAATTTTATTAAATTTTGTTTTACATTAAATTTCATATTAATTTTCTCCTGAGTGACAAGCCCTTGGGACACGAGCGGCACATGTTGATCTCAGGTCCGCAGTCTCCTCGCCTATCATTTTTCATTTCTGTCTTTCTATTCAACACCTTTGGATGTTTCTTCAGCTCAGTGTTCCAAGCAGTTTTTCTCAGCTGTATCCTGTCAAATGATTTGCCCACATATCGAATCTTTCTTCTTCATTTCAATAACAAAACTATCCATTTCTAAAATATGGAATTGGATCTTTTATATAGACTATTTTACATTACATATTTTATTTCTTTAAGGACATTAAATACACTCATTTTAAATTCTTCTTCTGATCATTTTTATGTCTATGTCTTTGGAGGTAAATGTGTATTTACCTCCAAATCTATTTGTTGAAAAATCTTCTGACTTTCTCTTTTCTTGTTAGTCTTTCTTGCATGTGTGGCATAATTTTTCTCAGCAGATTTCTCAAGCACAGACCCTTGCTTGGGGACTCTGCCCTTCCTGGGTAGATGTCTCTGGTCGCGGATGCCACGTGGCCGCGGGCAGCCCAGGGAGCTCGCGGCTGGACCAGGGGGCTCGGGGCTGGACCTGGCACTGGTGGAATGGAATGAAAACTTGTGATGCCCAGTGCTCCGTGGGAATCAACTCTGATCCCAGCATCTGGGAGAAATGTGTACCTTGCTCTGGATGTCAGTACATACGCTGCTCTCACAGAGAGATTATATTGATATCAGGAGATTTTCCTTTCCTTTTCTCAAGTAGGAGATTGTATATTAATTATTTAGCTTTCATCCAACATGAACCTATGATAGAAGGGGGAAGGAGAGATTTCTGCATCTGCTCTCTGGATCTTAACAAAAAAAAAATCTCCCTGGTTAGCTGACTTTCACAGGTGTGGATGCTGGTGCAAAGCTGTCGTTAATGGGGATGTGCTTAAAACTAATTCAGGGGTTATGGACACATGGCTTGGAACCACACCAAGTACCAGTTTCTTTCTTGAGTCTGGATAACAGCAATTCCTTTTCCTAAATAGCAACCTAACAGCAGGACTCAGTTTACCTTGGCTATGGGAGCAGGTCCTTACGTTATTACAAGGAGAACAGGCCCAAGGTCAACCTTCAGGTGCCCTGAGGCTGGAGGGAAGGCTCCAGATCAGTTCCTCCCATGAGTTCATTTTGTTATTAATGTATAAATGGTGAATGAAGTACAATCATTTTGATTATAGATAAGAGAAACTTGCCTACTGTGGATTATTGTATTTAGACTCAATATTAAACCTCAAAGTTTCCATCAGGGGTTAAGTGATACTGCCCAGTGCCATTAAATAGTTTTGTTATAACTGGCTTTCTTCCTACCTTACTATAAACCAAATTCTCTATAAATGTCCCATGATCTGACCAACCCTATGACTTCACCCTGCCTTGGCCTTTTCCAGCCATGCTGGCCTCCTTACTATTCTGTGATCACTTTAGCCATGCTCCAAGTTCCCTGTCTCTGCTGGAGCTATTCTCCCTGCCAGGAAATCTCATCCAACAGACATCAGGATGACTGGCCCTCTCAGGTCCTTCTAGACTCGTTTTCAAGTCCTCCCTCATCAGTGAGGTGTTTCCCAGCCATCCGGATTAAATAACAAAGCCCAACCTTGCAGTTCCTCTTTTTCACTTTTTGATAAATACCCACATTCATTCATCAACTACTCTCCTAATACTAGAAGATAAGTTTCAAGGAAGGCAGACTCTTTGTTTTATATACCGTTATATCTCCAATGCCGAGAAAAATGTTCAAGTGCTCTTTGAAATTAGTTATGCATTATTTGTCTAATCCTTATATAACACTTACTAAATTTTAGATGCTTTAAAAATATGAATTCATCCAATCCTCAAAACAACTGTAAGACACTAATGTAAAGAAGGATATAAAAAAATTTCTGTAAATCCTCTCTGGTTTAAAAGTGAATCTAGCTCTTTCCGTAAGCCATCCGAGGTGATATCTGAAAATGCTTCATTATTCACTATTCACAGAAAACCCCAAAAAGTCATGCAAATCAAGAGGTTCACATCTTCATGTTCACTATAACACCCGAGAAACTGCTCAAGCCATCAAGGGTATGCATATTTGAAAAGCCACCAAGTATCTGAAAGATGTTACTTGCGTGTGTGCCATTCTGTCACTACAGTGGTGGTGGTGGTGGGTATTAGGTATGTCCAGGCCAAACAGAGGGGCTGGATGCAGGGTCAACGGCCCAAAAAAAGTGTGAAGTTTTGTTGCACATGCTTAAAAATGCAGAAAGTGATGCTGAACTTAAGGATTTAGATGTAGATTCTCTAGTCATTGAGCACATCCAGGTGAGCAAAGCCCCAAGATGTGCTGCTGTACTTACACACAGCTCATAGTCAGCTTAACCCATACGCGAGCTCCCCTGCCACACTGGGATGATCCTTATAGAACAGGAACAAACTGTTCCTCAACCAGAAGAGGAGTTTGCAGACGAGAAAAAGATATCCCAGAAGAAACTGAAGAAACAAAAACTTATAGCTCAGGAATAAATTCGTCATAAAGTAAATGCAAATTAAAGTTAAAGCAGAAAGTTGGTTGTCTTATTGAATATGTTAAATTTTTTTAAATGAATCTATTTTTGCTTCTGTTTCTATTTAAATATATTTCATTACATAATTTGTCAAATATAATTCATTTTTTAAAATGTTTCTAAAAATATTTTTGTGTGGTTTTACACAGCTTTGGGGATGGTGTCATCTTTAAAATCTTAAGGTAATAAACGTTGGGATGTTTGGCATTTGGCCTATTAATTATAGCTTAGCTTTTAAAATAAATTGCTTTCAAAAGTTGAACTTGAACTCTGTAACTTTATACTTCTTTTTAATTAGAGGTTCTTTATCAAGTATCTTTGATATTTAGAAAAGCATTTTGTAAGAGGAAGAGGCTGATTAGTGTTTCCTGAGAGAGAGAGAGTTCTCTTAATTTTTAGTCAGTAGCTGTTTCCATTTTAATCACATCTCCAGCTGGCTCAGTTTTCTGTCATGAAACAGTTTTATAAAACACTAAAAATAAACATTCAACTATTTTAAATGAAACTTGACTGGAAATTATTTTAATTAAACTCTCCAGTTATGATTTTTGATATTTGATAGTTACAAAATGGATTGTGTCATTTTTTTTTGTTTTTAACAAGGTAGGAATTTTTAAAACCAACAACAAAACAAAAACCACATGCACAAAAAACAAGTGACTACCTTTAATGGTGCCCTTTAAAGCACTTTCTCTACTTTGTACAAGCTGCATCATGAATCAGAAATGCAAATGCCTAGAGATTTGTAAAAAGTAATAAATAAATGAGCCAGTTTGCAGATGCAATAGAGTTGGTGAGAATTGTGGCAAAACATAGAGCAAAAGCCAGAAATCAAATATATCAAATGTGTGTAATATTGAAATATGGGGCTAGGATTATTAGATATAATTTTTTCCAAATGTAGTTTGAAAATTCGGATGTTGGTGGGAAATAGTTTGCAAATCTAAAAGATCCTTTATCAAATGCTAGCTGATATAGGAAATACTCATTTAAATAGATTCCACTTAAGTAGAAAACAAAACTCATGATGTGGAGTTAAAAGCCTTGTATTTTTTTTTTATCTTAAATATGGGATTAAAATGTATAATTTTCTTATATTTAATAAAGAGAAATTATTTTTACAACTCTTTCCTAATAATTAGAAAGAGAAAATCAAGGTTGACAAAGAAAAAAACCGGTTACGATATTTGGGAATAGCATTCTAACAAAATTGTAGGACAGAATTGTATGAATTTCATCAATTTATATTTGATTTTAATAGTGATAAATTTTGCAAGACCTCTTTTAATACTTGTTAAAACATCCATTTTTAAAGTGCATATATTCCTATTGATTTTCTTTTCTTCAATTATTAACAGAAATATCTTTGATGATAATTATCAGTGGATTTCTATATTATGTCAGATAAAGACATCCTGATTTTAGATAAAGACATTTGCTTGATGTATAGCAACAGATCGTAAATAATGTTTGAATGGTAAATATTGTTAATGGTCAGTCCATTGGTGAATATTTTAATAGCAATAGAAATTTTGATTTTCTAAACAAGATAATTGCACTAAATCAAACTCTGAATACTTAAATAATGATGATCCCAAGAAAATCATTCATTAATTTTTAACAATATGTTGGCCAGTACTGTGTAATCTAAAAGATATATACACTTCCCCTTGGCACCCCTCCCCCAAAAAAGACTAGAAACAACACAAAGGAAAATGAAAGAACATGAGAAAATCCAAAATTATCAGCAATCATACATGCAAATGGGTTAAATTCACCTCTCAAGAATAGAAACTCTCAGATTTGGTATAAACCTAAAATCATTTCAGCAGATTCCAAAATGATTGAATAAAATCTAGCATCTAGTCATATTAAATAGTCTTGAGTGCCTAAAAATAGATGACAGGGTTCATAAATTTATATGTAAATATACAGAAGCCTAAAGCAAGTACATAATTTATGGTAAAATCTTAGAAGCTCTTTAATTAAAGTTAGGAGCAAATCTGATTTTTTTTTTTATTCCTACTATAGTTTGATGCTCTAAGCAGATAAGTCTCAATCCTCAGTGGCTTAATGCAATGCAATAAAGAAGTACATTCCCCTGAATACACAGCTGTGGGGATGTTTGCTTCAGCTAGTCCTTCAGGAAACCAAACACTTTTATTGCCTGTTCCAGCATATTCTAGTGCCTTGTCCTCGTCTCCATGTAGCAGGCGGACAGGGAGAGAGAGAAAGCCAGGAGGATCATGGGGAAGAACAGGAAGCAGCTTATGGAATACACAGCTAGTTCTGCATAACTATCAACCGACACCACTATTCGCCTGTTTCTAGTCAGTCATTGCAAGACAAAGGAATGAAAATTATAAATATTCATGAGGAAGGATTGTCTAGCTGGTAGACAAAGACAATTTTCTAACTAGCAGACAGAACAAGTAAACCAACCAATAAAGCAAACTATTAAAACTAAAAAGAGTTCATAAAGATGTCACATGCAAAATCATTCAAAAAAGGAGATATAATTAAGATATAATTCAAATATTCATTTAAAATAGTGATAAATTATAAAAATATGTATACATGACTTTATAATAAAGGTATAGCATATAATGGAAGAATTGACAGACTCAATACTATAAAGATGATATTTCCCCTCTAAATGTATCTTTGTTTAAATTCAGCATAACTCCAACAAAATTCTGGACTCTTTTCATCAAACACAAGTTCAAAATTCATGAAGAAGAGTTAAGACACAGAAATCGCCAATCACATTTTGGAACAAACGAAAAGAAAAGAAGTCTGGTCTTACCTTCTTTAATATTATTTATAAAGTCATAATAATTGAACACAATGATATTAGCCCTGGAATTAAGGAATGGATCATTTTTTAAATAATTTGATCACATTAGATTGAAAAAGCAGACAGATGAATACCGTAGATTTTGATATATGAAAAAACTACATTTTACATCAAAAGACTGAAGAGAAAACAACTAAGTCATATACATTAAAACTGAATTAGGCTTTCTACTGCCATTATAAAAACAAATAGCAAATGAATTAAAGTCACAAGCATAAAAACAATTTAATGTGAGTATTAGAAGAATTACAGAAGATTAAGTATGTGACATAGGTGTAGGGGAAGACAAATGGAAAACCGCTAGGGAAAGGAAATAAAGTCTGTCAAATCGATCAAAATGAACAAAAAACAATAATAAAAAATATCCTGCCTTACAAAATACACCATACACAAAGTTAAAGGTCAAATGACGAGTTGGGAGAAAATACATTATATAAAGCAGAAAAATAATGTCTACCTGTATCATAAATAATACCTAGAAATCAGAGAAATAAAAAAATACAAAAATGTAAATAAGCAAATATAAAGAAAATAAGCCTAGAAAAAGTGCACAATTTCAGTCATTGGAATTCAAATTAAGCAATAATTAGACATTTCCCAACTACATAAGCATAAATTCAAATCAATTTCTCATAGCCAGGACCAACAACAGATTGTAAACTAAGTCTTCTCATGTAATGCAGGTGTGAATAGAAATTGGTACAGTCAATTTGGTACAGTGTTTGCTTGATATCTATTTAAATAGAAATGGGCATAGATTATGAACCAGCAGTAACTCACATCAGTGTGCACTCAAGAAAAACTCTTGGATAGAAACCGTGTCCCTTATAGAGATATCCATTACAGCACTATAAGCAACTATAGGACATTTATATTATAACATGCCCTATTATAGTTTCATAAATATTTAAATTAATGAAAAAAATAGAAAATATACATCTAAGAAAAGTTTCAAATAAATTGATATAAAAAAAGTTACAAATTGATATAAACAGTATGATAATGCTTGGTTTAAAAGAAAATACAACACAACACTATTTTTCATACATAAACACAATAGAAACTGATAACACCGATTATCTGTGGGGTCTAGAACTGGTTTTTCATCAAGAGTGACTTTAAGTGTTTCTTTTAGGTATGTAAGTTTTAAAATAAAGAAAATATACAAATTTTCCTCAACTTATTATAATTCAACTGCAAGAAAACATTCAGCTAGATATTTCAGAAATTTTTAAATTGTTATGGAAGATTTACTATAAGCTTTATGTTATCAACACTATATGCATTGATTTATGTATATGCAATTCAAATTTGTCTTTATGTATTGATTTTGAACCAATGAATTTCACTTCTGACAGGTTTTTTTTTCTATGACTGACTTGAAAAGTTTAAGTAGAAAGAAGGGATTTGTATAGCCTCAGAGTATTAACTAATTAAATTATTTACTGATTACTAAAAAAATAGTAAATTTATAGAAACCTTATGGCCACCGGCTTAACCAAATGATCACCGGACATAATGACATATTGTCATCATGTACCACCAGATACGAATGCTGAGAAGGGCACACTACCTCTGTGGTTTTCGTCCCCCAAATCTATAGCCTCAATCTGATAATGAGAAAACAGACAAACTCAAATTGAGAAATATTCTACAAAATATGAAGACTCTTCAAAAGTATCAAGTTCATGAAAGAAAAGAAAAGGGAAGACGGGGACTGTCACAGATTGGAAGAGACTAGGATACATGACCCCTAAATGCAGTTTGGGATGCTGGATTAGATCCTGGAATAGAACAAGGATTATAGTGGAAAAACTGATGAAATCCTAATGAAGTCTGTAGTATAGTACTAGTAGCCAATGAGTGTTAATCTTTTAGTTCTGATAACTGCACCATGGTTATGTAAGTGGTCGACATTAGAGGAAGGTGGGTGAAGTGGTTATAGAACCACTCTGAACAATTTTTGCCAGTCTACTGCACGTCTAAAATTGTTTCAAAACAAAAAGTTAAAATAAATAAATATATAAAGCCCTTTAGATACTAAGAAATTTCTAAAAACAAAACTGAAGTCTCAAATTGATCTTAAAATTGGGCTAGAAATATTTCTCCTATTGCTCATCCAAAGCATGTTCATTACTTCAATTAAACAGAAAGAAAAGCCTGGGTTTAAAAAATTCGTTTTTTGAGGGGGGTGGGGGGTTGTTTTGTTTTTGCATTGTAACTGCCTTCCTTTTTAAAAGCAGTTTTACTGAGATATATTCACATACCATTCAATCCACCCAAAGTGTACAATTAATGGCTTCTAGTATAATTGCAGAATTGTGCATTCATCACTACAATCAATTTTAGAATGTTTTCGTAACTCCAAACAGAAAAACCACATAACCCTTAGGAGTCACCTCTCAATCTCTCTTTCCTTCCCCAGTCCTACATCACCACTAATCTATTTCTGTCCCTATAGATTTATTTATATTCACATTTTATATAAATGGATCCTATAATATGTAGTACTTTGTGACTGATCTTTTTCACCAGGCATAATGCTTTCAAAAATAATTTTTTTAATTAAAGGTGGAGGTTTACAAAAAAGTAATGTAAAAAAAAATACAACATTCCTATATACTCCCTGTATTGTTGACATGCTGCATTACTGTGGTACCTCTGTTACAACTGATGAAAGAATATTGAAATAGTACTATTGACTATACTCCCTACTTACATTAGGTGTATTTTCCCCCATATACCACCCTATGATTAACACTTTGTATTAGGGTCATATATTTGTTATCATTCATGAAAGAACATTCCTATACTTGAACTATGAATGCCAGACCATCGTCACAACAGGGTTCATGTCTCATCTTCTAACTTTCATTCTAGTAACATACATGACCCAAACTTCCCTTTTCAACCACATTCACATACCTAGCTCAGCACTGTTACTTACACTCACAATAATGTACAACCATCACCACCATCCATTTCCAAACCTTTACAATCAACCTAAACAGAAATTCTGTACAAATTAAGCATCAGCTCCCCAAATCTATCCCCTGGTAATCTATATTCTAGATTCCATCTCTATGAGTGCACCTGTTATAATTAGTTCACATCTTTGAGATCATACAATATTTGTCCTTTTGTGCCTGGCTTCTTCCACTCAACATGGTCCACAAGGTTCATGCAAATTGTCTCATGCATCAGGACTTCATTCCATCTCACAGCTGAATAACATTCCTTTGTAAGTATATACCACATTTTGTTTATCCATTCATTGGTTGTTGAACACTAGTTTTGCTTCCATCTTTTGGAAATTCTAAATAATCCTGCTATGAACATTGATTGCAAATGTTTGCTTGAGATCCTGCTATCAAGTCTTCTGGGTATATATTAGGAGTGGGATGGCTGGGTCACAAGGTAATTCTGTACTTAGCTTCCTGAGAAACTGCCAAACTGTCTTCCACAGTGGCTGCACCATTTTACAATCCCACCAGACGGAATGGGTGGTCCTAGTTCTCCACCTCCTCTCCAATACTAGTAATTATTTGTGTTTATTTAATTGTAGCCAATCTAGTGGGTGTGAAATGATATCTGATTGTGATTCTGATCTGCATTTCCCTAATAGCTAGCGATTTTGAGCATCTTTTCATGTGCTTTTTAGCCATTTGTATATCCTTTTTGAAGAAAAGTGTTTTGCCCATTTTTAAAATTGTGTTGTCTTTTTATTGTTGAGTTGTGGAATTTCTTTATGTATTCTAGATATTACATCCCTATTGGATATGTGGTTTCCAAATATTTTCTCCAATTGAGTAGGTTGTTACTGCATTTTAGTGACAAAGTCCCTTGATGCACAAAAGTTTTAAATTTTGAGTAGGTCCCATTTATGTATTTTTTTTCCTTTTTGTTGCTTGTGCTTTGGTTGTAAAGTCTAAGAAACCATTGCAGGATACAAGATAATGAATATGCTTCTCCACATTTTCTTCTAGGAGTTTTAGTGTCCTGGCTCTTATATTAAGGTCTTTGATCCATTTTGAGTTAATTTTTGTATATGGTGTGAGATAGGGTCCTCCTTCATTCTTTTGCACCATTTATTGAAGATGCTATTCTCTCCCAATTGTAAGAAATTGGTGACATTGTCAAAATCAATTGGCCATAGAAGTGAAGATCTATTTCCAGACTCTCAATTCAATTCCATTTGTCAATATATCTATCCTTGTGCCAGTACCATGCTGTTTTGACCACTGTAGCTTTGGAATATGCTTTAAAGTCAGGAAGCATGAGTATTCAAACTTTGTTCTTCTTTTTCAAGATGTTCATGGCTATTCAGGGCCCCTTATCATTCCAAATAAATTTGATAATTGGCTTTTCAATTTCTGCAAAGTAGGCTGTTGGAATTTTGATTGGGATTTTATTGAATCTGTAAATAATTTTTGGTAGGATTGACATCTTAACAATATTTAGTCTTCAATCCATGAACACAGAATGTTCTCCCACTTATTTATGTCTTATCTGATTTCTTTAACAAGATTTTATAGTTGTCTGTATACAAGTCCTTTACATCCTTGGTTAAATTTATTACTAGATATTTGATTCTTATAGCTGCTATTGTAAGTGGAATTTTTTTCTTGATTTCTTCCTCAGCTTGCTCATTACTAGTGAAAAGAAACACTACTGACTTTTGTGTGACAATCTTGTATGCTGCCACTTTGCTGAATTCATTTATTAGCTCTGGAGCTTTGTTGTCAATTTTTTGGGACTTTCTATATATAGAATCATGTCCTCTGCAAATAGTGATGGTTTTATTTCTTCCCTTTCAATCTGGATGCTTTTTATTTCTTTTTCTTGCCAAATTGCTCTGACTAGAACTTCCAGAACTATGTTGAATAACAGTTGTGACAGTGAGCATCTTTGTCTTGTTCCAGATCTTAGAAGGAAATCTTTCAGTCTTTCCCCACTGAGTATGAGGTTAGCTGTGGGTTTTTCACATATGCCCTTTTTCATATTATGGAAGTTTCCTTCTATTCCTAGTTTTCTGAGTGTTTTTACCAAGAATGAGTGCCGAATTTTGTCAAATGCCTTTTCTATGTCAATTGAGATGATCATGTGTTTTTTTCCCTTGTTTTGTTGATGCGATATATAATGTTCACTGCTTTTCTTGTGTTGAAACACTCTACAAACCTGGGATAAAACCCACTTGATCATGTTGTGTAATTCTCTTGATGTGCTACTGGCTATTGGATTGTTTGCAAGTATTTTGTTGAGAATTTTTCCATCTATACTCATAAGAGAAATTGGTCTGTTATTTTCTGTTCTTAAGGTATTTTTATCTGGCTTTGGTCTTAGAGTGATGTTGGCCCCATAGAACTAAATAGGTAGTGTTCCCTCTTCTTCAATTTTTGGGAAATGTTTGAGCAGGGCTGGTGTTTATTCTTCTTGGAATGTTTAGTCAAATTCACCAGTGAAGCCATCTGGTCCTGGGCTTTTCTTTGTTGGGAGGCTTTTGAAGACTAATGAAATTTCTTTGCTTTTAATTGGTCTGTTGAGGTCTTCTGTTCCTTGCAAAGTCAGTTTAAGTTGTTTCTAAGAATTTCTTCATTTCATCTAGGTTATCTAATTTGTTGGCATACAATTGTTCAGAGTATTCTTTTATGATTCTTTTTATTTCTGTGGGGTCAATAGTATTGTCCCCCTCTCATTTCTGATTTTATTTATTTGCATTTTCTCTGTTCATCTTCTTTGTGAGTCTAGCTAAAGGTTTGTCAACTTTATTGACACTTTCAAAGAACCAACTTTTGGTTTGTTAATTCTATTTTTTATTCTCTATTTCATTTATTTCTGCTCCAATTTTTGTCATCTCTTTCCTTCTGCTTGCTTTGGGGTAAGTTTTTGTTGTTTTGTCTAGTTACTCTGGGTATGCAGAAAGGTCTTTGATTTTAGCTCTTTCTTTTTTTAATGCAAGCATTTAGGGATATAAATTATCTGCTCATCACTGCCTTCACTTCATCCCATAAGTTGTGATACATTGTATTTTCATTTTCATTTCTCTCAAGATATTTACTTATTTCCCTCGTGATCTTCTTTGATCCACAGATTATTTATTTAACTTCAATATATCTGTGGATTTTCCAGTTATCTGCCTGTTATTGATTTCCAGCATCATTCAGTTATGCTCAGAGAAGATGCCTTGTATGATTTCAATCACCCTAATTTATTGAGACTTGTTTTGTGACCCAACATGTGGTCTATCCTGGAGAATGATCCATATGCACTTGAGAAGAATGTATATCCTGCTGTTTGGGGATTCAATGTTCTTTAAATGCCTTTTAGGTCTAGTTAACTTATATTATTCAAGTTCTCTGTTTCCTTATTGACCCTCTGTGTTGATATTCTGTCTATTGATGAGAGTGGTATATTGAAGTCTCCAACTATTATTGTAGAGGTATCTATTTCTCTCTTCACTTTTGCCTGTTTTTGCCTCATGTATTTTGAGGCACCATGGTTAGGAGCACAAACATTTATGATTGTTTTTTCTTCCTAGTGGATTGCCCCTTTTATTAATATATAGTTTCCTTTTTTGTCTAACAGATTTTGCCTGAAAGTTGGTTCTGTCCACTATTAGTATAATTCTTCCAGTTTTTTTTTTATTTACTATTTGCTTGGAATATCCTTTTCCATCCTTTCACTTTCAACTTGTTTGTGTCTGTGGGTCTAAAGTGAGTCTCCTGTAGACAACAAATAGTTTGATTATGCTTTTTTATCCATTCTGCCAGCCTGTGTCACTTGATTGGGGGGTTTAATCCATTAAAATTCAGTGTTAATGTAAAGGCAGTACTTATTTGACCCATTCTGTCCTTTGGTTTCTATATGCTGTATTTCTTTCTCTTTTCCTTTACTGAAACGTCTTTGGTGATTTAACTGACTGATCCCTTTCGCATTTCTGTTTTTGTATATTTGTAAATTCTCTTTGTGGTTACTCTGGGGCTTATATTACACAACCTACATCTACAAAATACCAATTTGAAAAGATGCTAACTTAGCTTCAATATCATACACATTCTCTCCTCCCATATCCCTCTGTGTCCCCTCTCTATGTAGTTTATTCCCACTTTACAACTTTATATTTTGCATGTCTGTTATCAGAAAGTATATCTCTGTGCTCTGATTCTCATATGAATTAAACAAGTAGTGTTGTATACTGAGGATACAGTACTATTAGGTTTTTTTTTTTTTCCTTTCAGGGTCAAATCGGTTTTATTTCATGTAAATAATATTTCATGTTTTAAGTATTTTTTAGTTAATTAATTTGTTTTTAGTGAAATATATTCACATACCATACAGTCATCCAAAGTGTAAAACAGTTGTTCATAGTATCATCACATAGTTGTGCATTCATCACTACAATCAATTTTTTACATTGGGTTTTACATTTACCCTTTTAGTTACCCCTTGTGATGATCATTTCTTCACACTACTCCAAGCCCCTCTCTCCTGTCTTTTCCTTTCAACCTGCAGAACTCCCTTTACTACTTCTTGTAGGGAAGATCTCTTGTTGACAAACTATTTTCTATCAGTGAGTACTTTAAACTCTTCATCATTTTTGAATGAAAGAGTGTTACTTGAAGCTGTTATGTACCCCAGAAAAGGCCAAGTTCTTTTAATCCTTCTTGTGGGTGTAGCTTGATTGTTGGTGGGACCTTTTGGTTAGGTTATTTCAACTGATATGTGACCCAGTCCATTCAAGGTGGTCTTAATCTTTTTACTGAGTTCTTTAAGAGAGGATAAGAGAGATGAAACCAGGAGAAGCCCCCAGAGGAGCTGAGAGAGCCACTGAAGCCAGAAGCTGAAAGCAACAAAACCTGGGAGAGAAGGACCAGCAGACGCCAGCCATGTGCCTTCCCATGTGAGAGAGGTGTCCCAGATGCCAGCAGCCTGTCTTCAGAGTCCAGGTATCATCTTGTTGATGCCTTAATTTGGACATTTTCATGGCCTTAGATTTTTAAAATTGTAAGCTAAAAACCCCCTTTGTAAAAGCCAACCCATTTCCAGTATATTGCATCTTACAGCTTTAGAAAACTGAAACAGTTTTGCTGGATAAAGGATTTTGGGTTGGCAGTTTTTTTCTTTCTTTCAGTACCTTAAAATATCTTGCCACTTCTTTCTCACCTCCATGGTTTCTATCATAGGAGTTGGGAAGTTTGGGGCCATGATTACTCAAATATTCTTTCTGCTCCTTTTCCCTTCTCTTCTCCTCCTGAGACACCAATGGCACATATGCTTGTGTGCTTCATGCTGTCACTCAAATCCCTAAGACACTGCTCTTTGTCTATTCTTTTCTCTATCTGTCCTTCTGACTGTACAATTTTCAATTGTCCTGTCTTCTAGCTCACTGAGTCTTTCTTTTGCCTGGTCTAACTTATTCTAGATCTTTAGAATAGCCCATGTTTACCTGTTCAGATTTTCTCAGCTCTTCTTCTTCTGGTTCTTACCCTGGATATGCCATGCAATTTTTAAGATTCAACTTTTTGTGCAATTGTTTCACCTCCAGGAGAGAGTTCCATTTTCTCTATTCCTCCTCCAAGAATCTTCATCTGTTCTGTGTGGTTCTGTGCAGAATTTTCCTCCCAGCCCCTATGATTTGTTTATATTCTCTCTCATGATTATCCCATTTTCCTTACACTTTCAGTTCTGGAACCTGTATTTTCTTACAGCAGTTCAGTTTTATTCCCTTCCTCCCTAGTTTTTCTCTTTGAGGCTTTCCTGCCTCTGGTTTCTTCCCTTTTTAGGATATCCTACCCCATGGAGCCAGATGGGGTCAATCCAGAGAGGTGGGTCACCTCAGAAAAGTCTGTTTTGCCTTTAGGTGGTCCAGCTGACTGAAACTGGGTTGGTCATAACAGTTCTTACCACAGTTCCATGGTGGTCTCTCCCCTCACCCCCACCCCTCCGGGGTCCTTCTGTATACAGCACTCCTGAGCAGCTCATGTTCTGCCCTGGGTCTCTGCAGGCTTAGGTCCCTGTTCCTGGACATGCATGTTCTAGCTCACTGCTGTGATTTGGGCTACAGTCTCAGTCCATGGTGAGAGGGACCCAGGGCTGTGCTGCGTCCATGTGGTTCCTGAGCCACATGGGTCCTAGTGAGAAGGGAGGGGAAACAGGAACTGACCATTTGCAGAGTCATTCTCCTGTCTGTACCATTCTCCAGAATTCAAAGCAATGGAATTTATCCTTTTATTAACTAATCTCTGGGGAAGCTTTTTCAAGGGATGTTTATATTGCCAGCTTGATGGAGTCACCCCAAATTTGGTTTGGATGAGAGTAAACAACTAATGCAGGATAAACCCTGAAGATGTAAATGTGTCACGACAGCTGTTCTCTTTTGTCCTACTTCACGCTTTCTGAATGCAGACTACTCTGCTTGCCAATGGCAATTGCCTTGCTCAGTCTGAGGAACCTTTTTTCACTTACAGTCTAAAAAGTAAGTTTTCTTTAGTATGCAAAAAAGAAAAGAAATAATCTTTGAATCAGTTCACTGGAGTTTAAGAGTAGCTTTTCTCACTGGTACACATAATTTAATGTTAACTTCTTGCCAGACAACTGTGCTTCATCTGCTTTATCAGAGCTTGTATAACTCATTGTAACAGATGGAAAACGTAGCAAAATGTAATTCATATTTCCTTGGTTAAAAATGTCTGTTAACAGCTCATTACATTTCTTTCCAACTCTACACATCACAGCTATATCCAATTTGTGGCAAATACATTTTTGTCAAAATTTCTACTGAATGTTCTACATTCATCTAAAGCTGTAGCTGTTATACTTAATTAGGTTGCACTTTTATTGGAAGAGCTGGAGCTTAAAATCAATTTTTTCTGCTCATTTAAACCTTGACCTCCTTTGCTGATAAAACCACAAAAAATAATTCCTGTATTTGATAACTTTGTAGTTGTCATGTAAAATATTAATGATTTGAATTATAATGACTTAGAAGGCTGAACACACTTATAATTGGTTATAATTAATCAAATATGCATGACTACTGGAAGAAATTTCAAAAATTATCTTTTCTTCTTAAAATAAAAAAAAATAATGATTTTAGCTAATAATCTAAAGGATTATTGTTATTTTTTACCTATTGATGAACTACCTTTGGCTAATAGGGTAACACAAGCCAGGAGGAAAATCTGTCAAGGAAGGACCTGCCAGTAGCACAAAAGGAGCCCCACATGTTTCCTGGTGACACTGTCCCTCCACCATCCCCAACACCACAATCTTAACACTGCTGTGTCACTCAGGATTCTCCAGAGAAGCAGGGCCTACAAGATACACATATACAGAGAAAGATTTATTTTAAGAAATTGTCTCACCAACTTGTGATCCATAGGGCAGGCTGGCAGGCTGGAAATTTGGGGAAGGAGGATGCTGCAGTTTGAGCTCAAAATCCCTAGGGGAGACATTCAGGCTGGAAACTCAGAGAGGAGTAGAGGGTGCAGTCTTCAGGCAGAATTTCTTCCTCTCTTTGGAATCCACAGTTCTTTGCTCTTACGGCCTCCACCCGACTGGGTGATGCCCACCCCCATTATCGAGGGTGATCTCCTTTACTTAAAGTCAACTGATTGTAGATGCTGCTCCCATCTACAAAGTACCTCCAGAGCAACATCCAGGCCAGTATTTGACCCAACAAGTTGGCCCAATACCCTAGCCAAGTTGACACATAAAATTAACGATCGCACTATTAGTTCAACCAAGAGGAGATCCTTCAAGCTCTGGGTGTCACCCAACCCACCCCCATAGATTTAACTTCACCACCATAATTAGCCTGAGACATCATCCTATTTTATCCCAATATTCCCTATATTCCAAAAGCCCTAGAATCCCAAGTATTCCCTAGTCCATACAGCCATTCATCTCCACATAGCTTTTAACACCTCCCAACATGACCCACAATTCATTAAACACCTAAACCTTCCACTGAACCTGAAGGGTCAATCATCAGCAAGATCCCTTAAAACTCAGTCACTCCTTTGCTTTCTACATCATCTTTTCTTAACTACCACCCCAGCTATCCTCAAGGACATAGATATGGCTGTCAGCAGCTCCAGTGATGCTATTTTCTCTCCCACAATTCAGATTTTAAACACCCTGCAAGTGGGAAAGATGTTTTTCTTGCTCTTTGTTGCCAATTAAATATTATTTCCTTCTCTCCTAAAATTTTCTCATTCTTTCAAATGCATACCTTGTATTATATTGCTGCTGTAGTTTTCTAGCATTTCCCAACCAAATCATTCACAACTTTTGTCAGCATTTGTTTAAAACTGTCCATAATTTGGCCACTTCTCACCATTTATCGTGTTTCTAAACTACCGTCATTTTTGTCTGGACTTCTGAAATAGCCTCCTAATTGGTTTCCCTGCTCCTACGTTTGCTTCCCACAATCCTGCCCAGTGGCTCTCAGCTGAGGGTGGCCTAGCAATTTGGGAGGCATCTGGCAATGTCTGGAGGCATTTGTTTTCACAATGGGGAGCAGGCGTGGGCTATTAGAATCAAGTGTGTAGAGGCCAGGGATGCTGCTAAACATCCTACAGTACAGAGGAAAGTTCCTCCTCCCCACAACAAAAATTTTTTTACCTCCTTGCTGGCTGGCAAGTGGATATATGGCCTGCACCAAACCAGTCATCTTGGACACGAGTTGCTCTTGGCACTAGCAGCCATGCAGCACGTGCGCGTGCACACATACACACACACACACACACACACACACACAAATGCAGGGAGCTTGGATCCATGATACAGTGGCTCACTGTGTCAGCCCTGGGCTGCCAGTTCCAGACTTTTAGATGAGAAGGAAATAAACTTCTCCATTATTCAAACAGATGGTATTTCAGCTAAATTGCAGCTAAACCTACACTGATGAAAGGGAAAAGAGAAAGCTGTTAACAGAAATCCATGGGCAGATACAATACAGTATGTATGTGGAGTGAAATTAATGGGTAGAAAGGTAATTATTGTATGTTCTTGTACTGTATACACACCAGCTTAAAATCTCTCAAGAATTTTAGTGCTAACAAATTACCAAAACCAAACTGAAGTGAAGATATATTAGTAATATTTATATATATATGTAAACTGATAAAGGTATGGACTAAGTTGATTGTGTTGGAGTTAAAGAATGAGGAATAATTCAAAGAGGTCTGTTGGACTTTAAAATGACTCATGGCTGATGGGATAAAGTGGATGAAAGAAATAGGGGGAGAAGACAATAATGTCAACCTCTGAATTGGGATAAACAGAGGATGTTGGTATCATAAGAAAGGGGAAGGCTGATACACAAATTACTATAAATCAGTGGGATTCAATCTTTCTTTTCCGATTAGACTTTGAGATGTCAGATACTGGTAGAAAACCATGATCGTTGCTAAATGCCACAGAATAAGGAGCTATGTGATTCTATCCCCAAATTTTCTAACATTAATTCAACAATGACTTAATTTTTATGCAATGTATCGCAAAATGAATGATTCCAAACTAAGGGAATAAAGGAAGGGAATTTTCCACCTTAAATTGATTGGAAATTTTTTAATCTCTCATAATATTTACCATATAAGATTTGCTGATTTGTTTGTTATATGCTCTTACTGATTAGTAGGCACATGTTAGTGGGTTCCAAAAGTTAAAGAAAAATTATGTAGGAAACTTTACATTAAAATGTTTTTTGTTTTGTAAATTTACAAACGATTACCATTATACCATTATAAATGATTACCAAATTTAGATTACCATGAGGTTAAAAATGGAACATCTCATTTGTGAGAAAAAAAATTTGGAAACCAATTTTGAAAGGGTTTAAAGCACTTGGCCAGGTATTTTAGTTATACCTTGAGCTTTCAGACAATAATTTGAATCAGATACTTGAGTTGACATTGTTGATTGATAGACATTGTAGGCAGTAGATTCATTCAACATTATTTACTGAGTGCTTGAAGTTAGTGGAATAGACTGAGCTAGAGTCTGGGGATACAGTTCGATACAAGTCTTGGCCCTTGATCTCAAGGTACCCACAGTGTTTTATCAAATTCATTAACTGAGAATCCAAGAAAAAGTATTTTGCAATATTGCTCTTTACTATTATCAGGATGAACAGTAATTAAGCAGGTCATAAGACAGTTACAGAAAATTAAAATCATATAATTTGAATCAAATATTTATCATAATTTTGCAATTGACATAGTATTTGCAAGACTTTGTGATGAGTTCCATGGAGGATGCACTCAGATACATAAGCTCTAAGGAAACATAACTTGATTCCCTTAAAGTTTGGTAAGACTTGATCACAGATTAATTAATGCCATAAAAATATTATTTCCGTAATCACAGAATATTTAATGATGGATGATGTGGTTTTCAACTGGGATTTGAAGGATAAGTGGGAATTAGATATAATAAAATGATCAGAGGGAGTGGTGAGAATTAAGCATGATTGGGAATGTCAGGGCAAATAAGGAAAAATGTATTCATTTGCATTGACTTGAGTGTAAAGCATGTGGGAAAGAATAAAAGAGATAACCGTGATAAATTAGATAGGGCCAAGACACGGAATATCTTAAATATCAGTCACTGAAGAGCCACCAAATATTTTTCAGTGGAAAATGAATAAAAATGCCATTCTTTGGAAAATTAATCTATTTTGTAAAATAAATGATTTTTTAAAGACTATGGGAGTAAGAAATGCAGGTAGAGTGATATACATTGCTGAGGTAAACTCAACATAACTTGGCAAGAGATATAAATATATTTGGAAAGTTATCACTTCTATGTATATATGTTATACGTTACAATAAAAATGATTTTTGAAAAAAGGGTATATAGTGAAATTCACAATTGCCAAAAGTAGGAAACGATCCAAGTGTCTATCAATGGAAGAATGGATAAGCAAAATGTGGTCTATACCCACAATGGATTATATTCAGCAGTAAGAAGGAATGAAGTTCTGAAGCACATGACCATATGGATGATACCTTGAGGACATTACGTTAAGTGAAATAAGTCAGACACAAAAGGACAAATATTATATGATCTCACTAATATTAACTAATTATAATATGTAAACTCAGACATAAAATCTAGACTATAGGTTATCAGGATACAGAATGAGGCTAAAGAACAGGGAGCGGTTGCTTAATATGTGCAGAATGTTTTACTAGGTTGAACTTAAACGTTTGGAAATGGATAGTACATTATTGGAAGAATAACTAACAGTGCTGCATGGCATGCGAGTGTGGTGAAAAGGGAAAGTTTAGAGTCATGTATGTCACCAGAAGGAAAGTTGGAGGTTAAAGCATGGGAATGTATAACAAAGTGAATCTTGTGGACAATGTCCATGATTAACTGTAAAAATATTAAAAAGTTCTTTCATGAATATATGACACTCATAATTATAAGGAGTTAATAACAGAGGGGTATATGGGAAAAAGTTACCTATTGCAAACTATGGACTATAATTAACAGTAATATTTTAATTTTCTTTCATCAACAGTAGCAAATATACAACGACAATACTATGGGTTAGTAGTAGGGTGTGAAAGGGAGATGGGAGAATTTGGGTTCTCTTTTTTATGTTTATTTCTTTTCTGGAGTAATGAAAATGTTCTAAAATTGATCATGGTGATGTATGCACAACTGCATGATGGTACTCTGAGCCATTGATTATATACTTCGGATGGTTTCGATAAAATTGCATTAAAGAAAAAAAAGGTATATTAATACTTAATTTATATACGGCAGGTACATGACTTAGCTGATCCTTCACCTACTCTCAATAGTGGTTTGACCAAAATTCAGCTCTCCTATTTCTTCACAGAAACATTTCACATCTAGAGGACCTTCCTTGCTCATGGCTTTGCAAGGTAAAACTTCTTAGTACATCTTTTCTTCTCATCTGTTCACAACTGAGGTTTTCTCTATAAAAAGTGTGCGAGTAAATTGCAGCAAATTACAACTTCTGCTGTTTTCCATATATTAACATTATAAACTGTGAAAAATTATCCCTCAACTTGGCACAATGTTCCAGGTTTACATTCATTTACCAAAATTTGAGTTGACACTGGCATTTCAAAGAAGCGGGTCAGAGAGAGACATGCTTGTGTAAGTTCATTTCTTAAATGTATTCCAGGTGGCTTTATGTTCCTTACCCTTTGTATTTGGGGTGTTGCTTTCCCAGAACCAAAACTTGCCTCTTGACCTTATTTTCTCATAAGAAGTGGTCTCTCAAGATCTATGCCCCACGTTACTTGATGTTCTCGACTCTGATGTCTTGCTTCCTGTCAGGCCCCAGAAAAAGAGTCTAACATATAGAAGGAATGTCTGATCCATGGGCCCTGCTGCTTACCTCATAAATACCAAGTGTGCCATAAACTAAGGGCTGAAGGCTGTTTTAGGAATCCCAGTCACAGTGGCACCTAGACTCCAGGGGGCAGACAAGGCAAGATCAGATATCCCCATAAAGATGAATGACCACAAACAAGCCAAAAGGCCTGCTTCCTCCACATAGATAATATAGTGCACATCAAAGAAAAGTAGTGTGTTAAAACCCTAGTAACCAGTCAGCAGAAACTGATAAGCACTCACCCAATTGAGGCCCAGAACACACTCAGCAGGACCTTCCCCCCCAACACCCAACGTGGGTTTTTCCTTTAAAAATGCTGCTCTCAGATAGAGGGCCGGAGCCATTTTTCCTTTCTTTCTTTTCTGATGGCTCCCACCTGCTTTCTTCTGCTTTCTTCCTCTAATAAACCTTAAATTCTCTACTTAAACCATGACTTGCTGCGTTTGTGTGGATTTTTGAACGGCTCTGAACCTAACATTTGGTGCCAAAGACCCAGGACAGAGGTTTGACTGAGGTTTAAGTTTCCTGGCCCCTCAGGGCAATGGGGCAGCCTCCCAGTCAACTCCATTCCCCGAACTACACGGCCGTTCAGGTTTCCATGCATTCAGCAGCTTGAGTCCATCAACTCAGACCACCTTGATGCGATGCCGGCTCACCCTCATGGCTCTCAAACTTCTACAACTAATTCGGCCCTAGGTAGGTGTGATGGTTGGGTTCATGTGTCAACTTGGCTAGGTGGCCTAGCTGTCTGGTCAAGCGGGCACTGGCCTGACGATTCCTGTGAGGCTATTTGAGGCTGGTTGGTTTGTCGGATCATCAGTCAATTGACTGCAGCTGACTGATGACTCATCAAGGGGCGTGCTTCCACAGTGAGAGAATGCAATTGGCTGGATTTGGTCCAGGTGATCTGTTGGAGGCTTATAAGCCGGACGGTTAGAGAACCTTCACTTCTTCTTCAGCTGCTTAGTGAAGCTTTTCCTGGGGAGCTCGTCGAAGTTGCCAGTTCATTTCCTGAGGAGTTCTTCAAAGTTGTTGGTTCGTTTCCCGAGGAGTTCATCGGATGTCTTCCTTGGAGTTGACAGCTTGTTGACGGCTCTGCAGAATTTGGACTCATGCGCTCCCGCAGTTGCATGAGTCACTTTTACAATTTGGTAATAAGAGACATCTCTCATTGATTCTGTTTCCAAGGAGAACCCTAACTAATACAGTAGGTAAGTGACGTCTTTCTGTTCAGATCCCCCCTCGGGAGTTTTGTTCGGGTGTCACCTCGGCTCACTTGGATGCGACGCCTGGCTTTGTAAGCCTAGGGAACCTGAGCGCTCAGTCAAAACTCTCCGACACTCCGTTGAGTGTCTTTCCCCATTGCAGCAGTCAAAGTAACCCGGGGGTTACTTTCGCCTTGGGCGAAAGACTGCACGCATTTCCTGACCCCCAACAGCAAACTGGGACGCCTGCTTTGTTGTTGCGACTGTGTTGTATGGGTCTGGGCCCTTAGTCTCACTTGAGCAATGTTTTGGGTGGTCTCTGTAAGCCTCTAAAGGAGCAGGGAACTGTGGGTCTCCCCACGGGTGATCTCCATAAGCGTAGCCCCAATTCGTGTCAGCCTCATCCAGGGAAATTGTAAGCCTCTAAAGCTACCGGGAACCGTCAATATCTCTCACGGGCGATCTCTGTAAGCCTCTGACGAGCAAAAGTTCCCTAACAAATCACAAGCTGGTCCAATTTCTTAGATAATCGTAGGTAATATACAGTCACTTTCCAATAGCTCCAAAGCTAAATTTCCTCCTAAATCTACCCCCTCAGATGTTTAAACTTAATTAAAAGGGGAAGTAGAACCAATACAATTTGGCTGCAGTATTCTTTAGAACAACAAAAACATTAGCCAGAAAATGGCACTTTCAATTGGCAAATTCTCACTGAACTTAATAATTTTATTTGGCACAACAACAGGTGGTCTGTAGTTTTTAATCTTAAGCTTTCTAAACTGTTCGGTCCTGGCTATTCTTGGGCCATTCTGTCGTCTCCTACCAAATCCTCCTCCTTCACAAAAAATTCTTCTAAGTCTTCCGCTTTCCTCTCTACAAAAGTTAACCCTGAAAAGCCTTTAAGCAGTTTCTCTTCTTTAACCCTGCAAATCATCCCCCTTGTAACTCTTCTCTAACCCCTTCCACTCCCCTCCCCTCGCCGTTAACCCCTTCCCCCACTTCTCATCCCATTGCTGCCACCCCCTCCTCATCTCACCCTACCCGCAAGCAGCCCACTAGCTGCCTGTGTGCCCCTCCCCCATCTCCCGCTCCAGCCCCCCTCTCCCGGGCTGGAAAGTGCAGCACAAACCTAAAGCATGCACACCTGGCATAACCAGAGGATAAATGAATAAGGCAAAAACTCCTCAATTACTGTCTGCTGCTGTTTTACTATCAACAAACCTATCCCATCCCTAAGGATGTCTAGCCTCTAATTTACAAACATTAAATTTACATCCCAGTGAGCTGCTTCAATGTGTGAATAACTTCCTACTGTGCAGCTGCCCTAGCCTTAACTCCCTCCAACAAAAAGGATATAGTTTCCAAAAGTAAAAAACTTTCTAAGCCACAAGTCACTTACTTAAAAATTTCCCTCTCCCCTAACAAAAAGAAAACTTATTTCTCTATCTAATGAAAAGTCAAGCAAGCCTAACTACTTAAAACCATGTTTTCAAATGCCCTAATCCATGTCTCATGGGCTGTGGAGCTCCCCTCAGCTACCCAGAAATTCTTCCTAGAGTACCGGGACTCGGAAGTCCAGGTAAAAGTTAACCGCTGCAGGCAGGCGCCGAACGCATCTGAGTTGAGGTAGCTTTACGGTTGGGACTTTCCCTGTGCTTGGTCAATAGCAGCCGTGACTAATCAGCAAAACTCCGAAAACATACTCCTGCTACAACGAAAGATTGAAAATCTGCTCCTGCTGCAGCAAAATCTTCATTACCAGCTGGTTCCAGCAGAAAATATCCAAACATCAATCTAATAATGCTGAAACTTAGTTCAAAGCAACTCTGCCCCAACTCCATCCAAACCCAGCCAGAAGCAGCTAAGAGACAATGGCAACGTCCCTTTTCCCCTATAAAGGTTGCTTCAAGCTAAGTTAAAGCATTAACCCAAAAATCTACCCAAACCCGTATCAATTTTTTATTAAAAATAAAAGGCAGGAATGTCAGGCCCCAGAAAAAGAGTCTAACATATAGAAGGAATGTCTGATCCATGGGCCCTGCTGCTTATCTCATAAATACCAAGTGTGCCATAAACTAAGGGCTGAAGGCTGTTTTAGAAATCCCAGTCACAGTGGCACCTAGACTCCAGGGGGCAGACAAGGCAAGATCAGATATCCCCATAAAGATGAATGACCACAAACAAGCCAAAAGGCCTGCTTCCTCCACATAGACAATATAGTGCACAACAAAGAAGAGTAGTGTGTTAGAACCCTAGTAACCAGTCAGCAAAAACTGATAAGCACTCACCCAGTTGAGGCCCAGAACACACTCAGCAGGACCTTCCCCCCAATACCCAACGTGGGTTTTTCCTTTAAAAATGCTGCTCTCAGATAGAGGGCCGGAGCCATTTTTCCTTTCTTTCTTTTCTGATGGCTCCCACCTGCTTTCTTCTGCTTTCTTCCTCTAATAAACCTTAAATTCTCTACTTAAACCATGACTCGCTGCGTTTGTGTGAATTCCTGAATGACCTAACACTTCCCTTCCTGTACTTCCTGATTTTTTTCATCACAAGTCTCCCATGAAAAAATGACTGAGAAGACCTAAGAGTTTCAATTTCAAAATACTTTTTTTTATCTTATTGTATACACTCAGCTGTGTGTTTTTTTGCAACAATTCAAGACATCTGTTGCATTTATTCAGAGATGATATATTCTATCTAATATATCATCACTACCAATGGGCACAGTTTTCAGTAATTTAGTTGACAAATACAGATTTAGTCAAAACATATCATGGGCACTCCTACTTGCTAAAAGGGATACCAAAAATGATTAGTATATATAATCAAATACCTCAAGGGCAATGCTAAATAATGGAGAAGTTCAAGGTTTCAAATAAAATATTTTGAATAAACAGTGATATTTGTGAAATAATTCTTCTAATGCTAATTAGGTGCTTTGCACAGTACAACAAATAAGCTGAGCAAATATGAATTGGGCATAATCCATGACCTAAGAGCTCAAATGTTGAAGACACATTGCTTATGGATCTTACACTTCTAACTTGAAGGTTCTAGTCTCCATTTTTTTTGAACTTTTATAATAAATGAGGTTTTCAACAAACTCAGATAATGTGTATTAATGTAAAACAAAATGAGAGCTTGAATAACTAAAATTTTGAATTTTAAAATTGATTTTGATTTTCAATCTTAGTACTTTGTACAATATAACAGAGGATTTTGGCAATTGATTAGAGTAAATCTCCTTTAAAGAGTTTTTCCTCTGTCATAAATAATTTTTTTAAAGACTAACCTTTTAAAAGGAATTTATTCAACAAATACTTATGGAGAATTGACTATATGCTATTTGCATCAATGGTCATTGGAAAAGAATAATTAATAATATAGTTTCTACCCTTAAAGTCATTAAATACTAGTGTTAGCAACTGATAAGTAATCAAGTAATTACACTGGATGAAAGATGTGATTGCCATGAATTATAGAACCCTATTTAAAATTAAAAAAAAATAAACTTATTTACCAAGTACTGGGCCTTTCTAAGAACACTGTATTAACTCATTTAATTCTTGTGACTGCTGTGAGTTAGAACTATGATTACATTTAATTATACATGAGGAACCTAAACTCCAAATCTTGTATGGTAAAACAATAAGCAATGCTGCATTTCAGAAGTTGTTACAGTCAACAACAAAATCTCAAAACAACAGTAAGTTCAAAGAGATAGAACACTATCTTGCGCTTATGTAAAAGATGCACAGATGAAGCATCCCATGGGACATAGGGTAGTTCCACAATTCCTGATCAAGGACTCATGTTCTTTATAGCAGTTCATTTTGCCACACTTACAGCATGGAACTCAACCTCAAGCTTCCATCATGTTTCACAGAACAAAACGTTAGACTAAAGGAAGGAAGACAGCTCTACTTTCAAAGGAAACTTCTTGTTATCTTCCTCAGAACATTCCCAGTGATAGTTGATTAGCCAGGGCTTAATTTGATGGCCATAACTAACCACATGAGAGGTTGTAAAACTGAATCTTATACTGGGTAGCAATGTCAAATTAAAAAATCAGTTTTATTACTAAGGAAGTAGGAAAGAAAGGATGTTGCATTTGGAACTCAGCAACCTCTGCTACATCATGTAAAGGAAAGTATTAAAGGTTTAGAGAAAGGAAAAAATTTACTAGAGCAACCCTCAAATGCTTTCTTCCTCTTACTTTTGTTGTTCGATTTTGGTGAAATAGGAGATAATAGGAGATTAGGAAAGAAGTAAAAAGGTGAGTGCTATATGAGAAACATTAATTTTGGAAAAAATATTCAGCCAACTTTTTCACACAAAAGCATATGTATAAATTAATAGTGAATAGAAAAAGACAAGTATTATGGGGGAAATTAATTGTATGAAGTTATTACTGTACAAAGTATTCATTTTATAGATGCTTCTTTTCAATGTTATCAACATTAAAGGGATTATCTGTAATAAAGGAAAACAAAAAATCTGGATTGTAACTTCCAAATCTGTGTGAAGTGGTGAATGCAGAAGAGACTGACTTTATAAGGGTTGGCTGTTTGCCAGAAAACAAGATAAAACAAAAGTTTCCTATCAAGCTTTTATTTACACTTGGCAGATTGGAGACACTTTTGGCAGGGTTGTTCAGTAAAAAGAAAATGACAAAGTAGTAAATTGCTTCTTTTAAATATTAATTATTTCAACAAGAATAGGATTCCTGAGAAGTGATTAAGATCTTAAACTAAATGTAGCATAAATGGATTAAACATTTAAACAGAAATACATACATTTTTTTCTCATCATCAAGATTTTATGAACAGCCTAGTCAAGCCTGATGCACCTCTTGCTCAGCTGTCTTTCCATGAACAGCATGGAGACACTGTGCAAAGTAGCAAGCCTGTCATCTCAGATGCAGGTGGAGTGCAGCTGGTGGGCAGCACCAGGGCATCTTCTTCCAGCCCTGTCAGAGACAGCACTTCTAACAAGGGGACATCAAGTGACCAGAAATGCCCCATCATGAAATCAGATGGGCCCAGCTGCCATGCATTCAAAGATGGAAATAGTACATCAGACACTGGGCATGAAAAGAGGGAGAAGATACTATAAGCTATAGGCTGCCCTGACTGCCAGGCTTATCTACCAGCACTGCACTGAGGCCACACCCTCAGCTCACACCTGTGTCCAGCTGAGTGAGGAGGAATCATTCTGAGACTGGTTTACAGATAGTCTTCTTGGTATACAGCTACAACTCAAAACTGGAATCTGCTAAACTAAAGCCCACTCAGGGGTGAACTTGAGAAACAGCAGTGAGAGGAAATCCTCCCAATGGCAAAGCTTCAGGAGGTGCATCTGGCATCCACATTGTACAAAAACAGAAGTGGCTGAAGGTAAGAATATATATACAGTGGCCAATGGCATGGCACAATGGTCTGGGCTGCAGAAAAAGAAGATAGAAATATTGGGACAAGGATATCTGGGGAAGAGGATGGATCTATAGCTGTAGCCCCAACGGTGAACTGTTAATATCCACCAAAGAGGAGACTACCTAGAAGAGGCACTCATCAGGCTAGTAGGCAGAATGACTTTGCTAGCTGATGTCAGTCAGTTTATGACATGGTCCACCCCTGTGCCAGAGCAGCAGGCACAGGAATGCCGAGCATAGAAGGAACAGAGACTAAGCATGTGGCTAATTTCACAGGCTCCTACTTGCCAAAGCTGATCTAGCTGCTGCTAGTAGCAAATATACAAGTTGTTGGTAACACAGTCCAAAGCTGGGTCTCCATGTGGCATCATCCCAGGAGGAGCCAAACCAGCAATTTATGAGCAAATCAATCACATTGGACCCCTTCTATCCTGAATGTGGCAGCAATCTATCTTCACTAGAACAATGCCTATGCCAAAGGTGGGCTGGCCTCTCCTACCCATGTTGACTCAGCCAGTGCCATTATCAGTGTCTCACAGAATGTCTGATCTACCAACTGGGATACAGCATAACATCCGTGAGATAAAGGAGCTGTAGGAGCAGTCACATCACCATGGAGCCCACTGGTGTAACACCAGGCAGGAGGTGCCAGGGGATAGATTAGTTCAACGGCCTCTTAAAGGTACACTGAGATGCCAGATCAGAGATGATTCTCTACAGGTATATAGTTTCATCCTCCATGACATGGTACACATCCTAAATCAGTGACCTTTATTTGGTTGTATGCCACCAAAATGCAGAATATATCGGTATAGTGGTTTAAAGCTGTATGTGCCCCAGAAAAACATGCTCTGGAATCTAATCCATTCCTGTGGGTGTGGACCCATTGTAAGCAGGACCTCTGATGAGGCTACTTCAGTAAAGGTGTGACCCGCCTCAGTCAGGATGGGACTTAATCCTATTACTGGAGTCCTCTATAAATGGAATGGAGAGAAAGAGAGAGAGAGAAAGGGAGGGAGGGAAGGAGGACGAGCATAAGCCGGTATAAGAAGCTGAAAGCAATGAAACCTGGAAGTAAAGGGAGAAAGCAGCAAACACCACCATGTGCCCTGCCGTGTGGCAGAGGAGCCAAGGATTGCTGGCAGCCACTGTTCAGGAAGCCTCACCTTGGTGATGCCTTGATTTGGACATTTTCTGTTTATGCTAATAAATTCCCATTGTTTAAGTCAACCCATGTCATGGTATCTGCTCTAAGCTGCCTAGGAAACTAAAACAATGAGTTGGGAAATGAGTGGAAATAGGAGTGCTCTTATTTATCATCATTCTTAATAACCCACTTGAGGAATCTGAACATCCTTTCCCTGCAACATCAGGTTTTATGTGTCTAAAGGTCCTGGTTCCTAGAAATGGAATGATTCCACTGGGAGACCCTGTAAGAGCTGCCATTAAACTTTTCTATAGCTATGGCCAAGCCCTTTAAGCTCCTTGTGCCAAGTCAGCAAATAAGAAAAGGAGTCATGATACTGGCAAAATTAACTGCCCCTGATTTTCAGAAGATGGGGCTACTATGACACAGTTGGGAAGGGAAAATACCTTGGCATCCTAGTAATCTACCAGCCTATCCTCTGCTGAACTGTGGTGGTAAATTGTCAAGGAGGCTACTATGACGATAGGAAAGCTTGTTGATTAAGGCATCAGACTTCTCAGGATAGAAGACAAAGTCTCTATCCTTAACAGGACAGTCACCTTAACAGCAGAGATCTAGCTGATGGTGAAAGGAGTCTGGAATGGGTGGCAAAAGGAGGTGGAAAGGGTCAGCTGCAGCCATGACAGCCTTGGTTGGCTCACAGCCTTTCCTCTCGTAAATTACTCTGGTTAAAGAGACCAAGCAGAAGCAAGTTTTCAGATGGGGTACACTTTCTAGGTGTATTTAAGTAGTGCAAGAGCAGGACTGCAGGAGATGTTGTGGTGTGTGCTGAGTCCTTTTTCCAAGGCAAAAGTACTCATGGCCCAGGCTCCTGACAGCTCACAACTGAATCCTTAAATGGGAATTGCCTTGAACAAAAGGACCATGCATTGTGTACATTTATACCCTTTCACTGTTGGTAGCTCACATCTAATGACTGGCTGATATGCAATTACAAAGACTTGGTCCATATGCTTCAATTCATCACAATTCTAAAAAGCCATGCCAGATCTAGTGTTTTCCTTGGATGCCGATGAGGTCTCTGATAACATGTCTTAGAGATTCTCGAGACCTGCATACAAAGACCTTCTCAGAGTGTATTTCCATCTAAGGCAAGAGCTGTGGGTATTAAACCAAACTTTTGTAATTTATAAGATATGATAGGGTTTTTTTGTGTTTAATTTGATAAATATCTAGTTTGTGAACTACTTTATTGAGGTATAATTGATACACAGGTAACTGCACATATTTAACATTACAACTTCGTTAAGTTTTATATGTGAATATAGTTAACGATAGTGAATATACCCATCAGCCCTACTAGTTTGCAACACTTTTGGTCCCTTCCCCTCTTACCTCTCTACTATTCCCCCACTGATGTGCTTTGTGTCACTATAGAATGGTTAGTACTTTCTAGAGTTTACATAAACGGAGTCATAGCACATGTACTTATCTGGATTCTTTCACTCAGCAAAATTACTTTGTGCTTCATCAATGTTGTTGCATGACTCAATAGTTTAAAGCTCATGTACAATATTGAATTGATAATATTTCTTCTTTAAATGTTTTGCAGAATTCACCAATGAACCCATTTGGGCCTGGGGTCCTCTAAATCTCAAATTCACAACCACAAATTCAATTTCTGTATTAGCTATAGGGCTATTCAATTTATCTGTTGTATTTGAGGAACTTTTGTATTTTATCTCTTTTGAGGAATTTGTTCTTTTTAATCCAAGTTGTTATAATTATTTGGCACAAAATTGTGTATAACAGTCTATTATCATTTTAATGTCTGTGAAATCTACAGTGATGTCACCTGTCTCACCTCTCTCATTCCTAGTATCAGTAAATTTGTGTTTTCTGTTTTTTTCCCCCCCTAATCCATCTGGCTAAAGGTTATCAATTTTATTGAACTTCTCAAAGAACTTGTTTTTGGTTCCATTGAAATTATCTACTGTTTTTATGTTTTCTTTTTCCTTAAGTTACATTCAGATTTTTATTATTTTGCTTCTTCTGCTTATAATTAGTTTAATTCTTCTCATAGCTTTCTAATTTCTCAGTTTGGAAGTTAAAGTAATTGAAGGTATTCCAAAGTTCACTGATGCTTTTTTTTTATTTTTATAAATTTGGTTTTTTTCTCTGTTTCATTTTGGATCTTTTCTATTGCTATGTCTTTCAGTTAACTATCTTTTCTTCTGCAATGCCTAAGTTGCCTTAATCCCATCCAGTTCAGTATTCATGTCAAAAACTGGTTTTAATTTCCTAGCTGCCAAAATAAAAGCCATGCAATGGGTTGGTTTGAACAATGGGAATTTTTTTTGGTTCATGGTTTTGAGGCTAGAAGTCCAAACTCAAGGTGTCATCAAGGAGATGCTTTCTCCGAGAAGACTGTGGCATTCTGGGGCTGACTCCTGGCGATCCTTGGTCCTTGGCTCTTCTGTTACATGGCAAGGCACACGGAGGGAGGGCCGTCCTGACTTCCCCTTTCTCTTCTGGGTTCCACTGACTTCCAGCTTCCAGCTGCTCCCTCTTTCTCTCTCTCTCTCTCTCTCTGTGACCTTCCCTAAAATGTCTTCAGTAACAGAATTAGTGCCCATCATCATTCAGCTGGGCCACACCTTAAATGAAGTAACCTCATCAAAAGGTCCTATTTGCAATGGGTTCACACTCATCCACAGGAATGGAGTAAGATTAAAAACATGTTTTTCTGGGGTACATAGCTCCAAACCACTACAAATATTGTAGTTCTCATTTCTAGAATTTTTGTTATATTGTCCATGCCTCTATCACCTTGTTTGCTAATTGTAACAACAGGGTCAGCACTGAGTCAACTGATTTTTCTCCTCAGTATGGGGTATATTTTTCTGCTTTTTTGCAAGCCTGATAAACTTTTATTGGATGCCATACATGGTAAACCTTACCTCATAGGATGCTGAATATTTCTGTATTCTTATAAACACTGAGATTTGTTTTGGAATGAAGTTAAATTACTTGGGACTAGTTTTTATTTTTCCTTTCAGGCCTTGCTCTTAAGATTTGATAGTTGGGATGAAACAGCAGTTGTCCTAGGGCTAATAATTTAGCACAGGGAGCCAAGACTATTCTGAGCACTTACCCAACGGCCTGTGATTTTTTCCTTCTAGCTGGTGGGAACCTGCACAACTGCCAGCCCTGTGTGAGTACAGGGGACTGTCACTTCTAAATAATTTTGGTTGGTTCTTTACCCAGCCTCAGGTAATTCCTCACACACATGCACTGATTAGTACACTGCTAAATGTTTGAGGACTGCTCTTTGCATATCTCCAGGATTCTCTTTCTGTGCAGCTCTCTCCCATGGGTAATGGGTCTTGAGAACTCCAGCTTCTTTAGCTTCCCTGGATTCCCAGCCCAATTCTACCACCTCAACTCAGTGTGTCTGTTAGACCCTGTGTGGCTTCTCCCACCGTTCTGTGGCTTAGAAACTCCCACAAGGGCATAGGCTGGGACAAGTGTAGGGCTCACACCAGTTGATTCCCATTTCTCTGGAATCACTCTCTTTTGTTGTCTGACAGTCAAAATCTCGAAAACAATTGTTTCATTTTTTAAACTGAGTGGTTTCAGATGAGGCAATAAATCTGGTCCCTGTTACTCTGCCTTGGCCCTGAGTGGAGGTCTATATATCTAATTTTGGCCTTTTCCCATTTTGCCTTGGCAGATTTCTGAAGGAGTACCTGCATCCAGAGTTAAGATGAACAAGGAAGATGCTATATACGACAGCATTCTGACAATTAAAATTATGGAAATGCAAGGTGTTTTTATTTTAATTTTTAACATCATTTTTGTTTATTTTTTAATTTTTATTTATTTTTTGCTGTTGTTATTGTTTTTCATGACCCGTGTGGGAGATTTAAAATAGGTGGGTCCACAAAAGGGGGAAAAGAAATGGAACAAAAAGTTTCAGTGGCTAAGAAATTTCAAATAGAGTTGAGAGGTCATTCTGGAGGTTATTCTTATGTAAGCTTTAGCCAGATATTGCAAACTACCACAGTATGCCAAGCCCCAAACAACCACACTCCTGAAAACCCTAGGGGGTGCCCTGGGCTCTAAGTCTCTATAAAAGTTTTTCTTAGTTTATTTTTTCAGCAACTTAAGACCTCCAGATGGAACCTATGCCAGATAAGCCCTGAAACCCTGAGGTAACCATCTCTCCAGCAACCAGTTTCATGCCTCTACCTGACAAGGTCAACACCCTCAACTCCCCTTTCCAGCAAGAAGAATTTAAAATGGTCACTGCCCAGATATCCCTGAAGACGGAGAGAAAGATCAAATGAGATGGAGGAGGTATAACTGAGAAATTTGGATTTAACAAATGACTGCCAATACTGACTCAATATATAGATATTTCTTTTTAGTGCCTAGTGTTTTAGGACAGCCAGAATGAAATACCTGAAGCTGCTGAACTATAATCCAATAGCCTTGATCTTTGATAATGATTGTATAACTATATAGCAAAAAAAAAGTTTCCCATGTTTGTACGGGGATCTACTTCTGAATGTTTTGTTCTGTTCCACTGATGTATATGTCTATCTCTAACAATACTACACCGTCTTAGTTAACCTACCTCTATTGTAAGTCTTAAAATTGGGTCGACTTCGGTATAAATGTTGTATATTACAAGAGGGAAGTGGCTGAAATTGTGAAGCTGTGACCTGTAACATTCTTTGATGTTTGCTCTGACTACTTGTTAGATCATACTTTTAAAGTTATCACTACTGTATATATATATATTAAATTTCACAATTTAAAAAATGTATAAAAAATTGGGTAGAGTGCAATATTAGTGTTCAATATGAAGGAGGGGTAAGGGATATGGGATGTTTAGAGTCTTTATTTCATTTTATGGGGTAATGCAAATGTTGTAAAAATGATCATGGTGATGAATACACAAGTATGTGGTGATACTGTGAACCATTGATCATATACTTTGGATGGATTGTATGGTGTGTTAATACATCTCAATAAAATTGTTAAAAAGTAAAACAGGTCAGTCCAGATCATTTGTTTTTTTGTGGGATCTAACAAAATCACAAGCAGAAACATCAAATGCAATTGTGGAGTAATTAATTTCATGCAATCCCCACCTAAAATAAGGTCCAAACTTTAGATGTATTTTACTATGTTTTGCTGTATTGACATACAGGCAGTATAATTTCTTTCTGCATTTCAGTTTATATCAGAGAATGAGTTTCTTTCTGAAAGCTAACATAACGTACCCAAAGAAGCTTTTATGGGAAAATTAAGCTTGATCAGACAGATTGCTTCATTTTTTCATCATAAAATGTTCCCAAGTTAACCACTCATTTTCAAGGAAATAACCAATGATTATTAGGCTTGAATCCCACTGTGTAGCAGAGAATTGTTCCAGATGAAGGTAACCTTGGCAGGGTCAAGGAAACCTCTGCTCTCATGAAAAAGCTGTAGCAGAGCTTCTAGGGGAACATCAGCCCCACATACCTGCCTCCATCTCAACAACTCAAGACCTTCATTCATTTATTTTCAGTGTCTCACACTCTAGGTTTTCTTTCAGTCACCAAAGTCTGTGTGCATCCCCTATGCCATCTCTTTTGAAACAGTTCATCATAAAATGCACATTTTGCTTCCAAAACAAGTTTCCAGTGACAAATACAGCAAAATACAATAGTAGCAGTACTTCTTATAATGATAGCTAAGATTTGGTGAATGCTCGTTATATATCAGCCACTATTCTAAGCAATTTAATTTTATTTTTCAAATAGTGATGCCAACTTAATGTTATAAATTTTAAATTGATTTCACATGTAATTTGTTTTTTTATTTTTGTTTTTTAGGAAACCTGGCAAATTGATGTAAAATTTAGTTTGTTCCCTAGAGCAGCAAGTAAATAGCCAGGAACAATTAGTAAATAGCCTGGAACAACTGTTGGGGGGTATTTGTGACTGGACACACATCACAGAATAGGTGGAAGAGCTGAGATCACAACATAGAACTGCAAGAAAAGCTCTCCAAACTGCAGAGCTGGCACCCTCCCCACTGGCATGGCAGGCTGAGCTGGAACACTTCCCTGGGTAAAAATTAAGCAATCTAATAGGAACAAGGGAAAGTAACTCAATCAAGCTCCAATTGCGGTTTTAATTAACAAATTAATATAATTAACTCAATACAAGCTATGAGCACAGATAAACCTGGAGCAAGCAGGAAAGGAACCCTGAGGTCTCTCCTGACAGTGAGGAGGCAGGACTAATGGGAAAAAATAATAAATAAATAAAAACAGAGGCTTTTGGAGATGGCTGAGCCCAGAATACTGGAAAATGGCTATGTGCCAAGAAAAAGAGCACAGAGAACCAGATACCAGCTCTGGTCAACCAACAAAAATGGGGGACTGGGGACTTCCTCTGAAAGGGGGGATTTTTTTTTTTTTTCCACTCATTCCATGTAGCTCATTAGAGAAAGCCTCAGGCATTTTCAATTGTTAATGCTGACCAAGGCAGGGGTGGAATTAAGAGAGTCAGAGACACAAAGGAAGAAGTCAAGTGTAGGAGATAATTCCTTAAAGAACCTATCTTCCCTAAGGATGGGGGGTGGGGGGGTGCAGGGTTGGGACCCAGCTCAAGAGGCTGCCCGCCCTCAGAGAATTCAGATCCCAGGGCCTGGGAGGGGGGGTCGGAACAGAAACAACTTAAGCTTGGCCTCTGACAGCCTCAGCCCCTGGTTAGGACAGAATCTACTGAGAAGTAAATGCACCACACCTCTTTATACCACTGAGAGCTACAGACTGACAAGCACCACCTGCTGCGCAGGATAGGAAAAACAAAGAGTCTAGAGGCCTCACAGGAAAGTCTGACAACTTCTATGTCTCATCCTCAGGGAAACTTGATACTGATTACTGATTACACTCTCCTCCAGAAATCTGGGCCCATCTGGTGAGGGAAAATCTGACTGGGATAATCAAGGAAACCAGACACCTAGACAACAAAAAATAAGTCACTAGGGAAAACGAAGATATGGCCCAGTTAAAGGAACAAATGTACACTTCAAATGAGATACAGAAGTTCAAACAGCGGATTAAAGATGTGCAAACAAATCTTCTAAATCAAATTAATGAGCTGAAGGAAAATGTGCCAAAAGAGATGAAACATGTAAAGAAGACACTGGGTGATCATAAAGAATTCATAAACTTGAAAAAACAAATGGCAGAAATTATGGGAATGAAAGGCACAACAGAACAGATGAAAAACACAATGGAGACATACAACAGCAGATTTGAAGAGGCAGAAAAAAAGATTCATGTACTGTACTGGAGAACAGGATATCTGAAATTCTACACACAAAAGAACAGGTAGGGAAAAGAATGGAAAAATATGAACAGGGTCTCAGGGAATTGAATGACAACATAAAATGCATGAATATACTTGTTATGTGTATCCCAGAAGGAGAATAGAAGGGAAAGGGGGCAGAAAAAATAACGGAGGAAATAATCAGTGAAAATTTCCCAACTCTTATGGAAGTCATAAAATTACAGATCCAAAAAGTGCAGCATACCTCAAACAGAATAGATCAGAACAGACCTACTCTAAGACACTTAGTAATCAGATTATCAAATGCCAAAGACAAAGAGAATTCTGAAAGCAGCAAGAGAGAAACGATCCATCATATACAAGGGAAGCTCAATAAAACTATGTGCAGATTTCTCAGAAGAAACCATGGAGGCAAGAAGGCAATAGCATGATATATTTAAGGTACTGAATGAGAAAAAATGCCAACCAAGAATTCTATATCCAACAAAACAGTCCTTCAAAAATAAGGGAGAGTTTACAATATTTCAATCAAACAGACACTGAGACAGTTTGTGAGCAATATACCTGGTCTACAAGAAATACTAAAGAGAGCACTACAGGCATAGGAAATGACAAGAGAAAGAGGTTCAGACAAGAGTGTAGAAATGAAGACTATCAGTAAGAGTCATTTCAAATGGAATCGAGTGGTCATTCTGGATGTTATTCTTATTGCATTAAGTAGATATCCCTTTTTTTAGTTTTTACTTTATTAGAATAGCTAGAAGGAAAGATCTGTAACTGTTGAACTGTAATCCAATATCCTTGATTCTTGAAGACGATCATATAACTATATCACTTATATGGTATGTAAAGGGGGTATGAGCCATTAGGTTTTCACAATCACATGGTCATACCATGGACAAATGAATAGAAAAATGGGGACAAAAGCTAAATAATAGGGGGCAAAGAGGGGTATGGGATGTTTGGGGTGTTCTTTTTTACTTTGATTTTTATTCTTATTTTTATTTTTTGGAGTAATGAAAATGTTAAAAAATCGATTGTGGTGATGAATGCACAAGTATATGATGATGCTGTGAACAACTGTTGTACACTTTGGATGATTGTATGGTATGTGAATATAGCTCAATAAAATTGCATTAAAAAAAAACAACAGAAAAACAAAAAACTACGGCAGTAAGAGTCACCCCTGGAAAACCTCTTTTGTTGCTCAGATGTGGCCTTTCTCTCAAAGCCAACTCAGCAGGTAAACTCACTGCCCTCCCCTCTACGTGGGACATGACTCCAATGGGTGTAAGTCACTCTGGCAATGTGGGACATGACTCCCAGGAATGAGCCTGGACCCTGCATCATGGGATTGAGAAAGCCTTCTGGGCCAAAAGGGGGAAGAGAAATGAAACAAAATAAAGTTTCAGTGGCTGAGAGATTTTAAATAGCGTCAAGGGGTCATTTAGGAGGTTATTCTTATGCATTATACAGATATCCCTTTTAAGTTTCTAGTGTATTAGAATAGCTAGAAGAAAATACCTGAAACTGTTGAACTGCAATCCAGTACCTTGATTCTTGAAGATGATTGTGTAACTATATAGCTTTTATGGTATAACTGTGTAATTGTGAATACCTTGCTACTGACACTCCCTTTCTCCAGTGAATGCACAGATGAGTAAGGAAATAAGAATAATAAATAAATAAATAATGGGGGATAATGGATATGGGATATTTTGGGTGTTCTTTTTAATTTTTATTCTTATTTTTATTGATTTTTTGGAGTAATGAAAATGTTCAAAAATTGATTTTGGTGATGTGATGAATGCACAACTATATGATGATACCATGAACCACTGACTGTACACTTAGAATGATTATCTGGTATGTGAATATATCTCAATAAAATTGCATTTAAAAATCTTATTGAGACCCTATTATAGCAAGGACTGTGTTAGCTGATAAATACTAATGTTACAAAGAGGATGGAATTCATATTCCTGATGGGCAATATAAGTTTTGTTAATATTTATTATATAAGAATTTGTTGGATAAGAGTAGAGTACTCATAAAAAAAACCTAACAATTATTAAAGGATGAATATATGCTAAGCATCATCCTATGCAAATTCCACAGCAAATCCTTAAGGTAGATACTGTTATTACACTCATTTTACAGTTAAGGAAATTGAGGCTTGAAAAGGTTGAACTGCCTGCCCAAGTTGACATAGCTAATATATGAGAAAGCCAGGATTCAAACTCAAGCAGTCAAATCTAAGGCACTGTACTTTTAATCCTTAATTATATATTACGTACTGAATATATGTATTTCAAAAAACCCTAAAAGATGTAGCATTTCAACTGCTGATGCATAGGTTGTATTTGAAGTGCTGCATGAGAACATGCGGAGAGCAGGCTGTCTCTAAGTGGCCCTACGGAGCCCCCGCTCTTAATATCTTTCCTTCATGTCTGTCATCTTCTCCCCTTAAGTGTGGGCTGATTAGTGACTCCTTCCCAGTGAGTAGAGTACAGCTGATGTGACCACAGGTTACTTCCGTGGTTAGTTATTATAAACACTATGACTTTGGCCTTGGGTGCCTTCTCTCTCTTGCTCGCTTGTGAGCTCTGAAGGAAGCCGGCTTCCATGTAATGTGGATGCTCAGGCAGCCAGTGGTGAGATCCATGTGGTGAGGCCCTGAAACCGCCAGTCTACAGCCAGGGAGTAACTGAATCCACCAACAAGCACCCAAGAGGGCTTGAAAGTAGATCCTCCTCCAGTGGAGGCTTCAGATGATGCTTCGGCCCAGAACTCGCGATTGTACCCTCCAGCTAAGCCAAGCTCAGATCCCTGACCCTGGAAATTAATTACAAAGTCATAAATATGTTTTTTAAATCTGCTCATTTTGGGGGGCAATTTGTTAAATAGAAATATGCAACTAATTCAGATCATCAGTATCAGAAACAATTTTTTTTTAACTCAAAATTTTTTAAAAATTTGTTATGATTTACTTCATTTTAGATTATTTTTGTCTTTTGGGGCTGTGCTATTATAAATAATGGTCCTATAAACATTTAATACAAGTGCTTATGTGACTATTTGCTTTTGTTCTCCTTGAATAAATATCTAACAGTTATATTAGGTCATAGAATAGGTTTATGTTTAAATTTATAAGAAATGAACACACTATTTCCAAAGTCCTATAACATTTTGCATTCCCAGCAGCAGCAATGGATGAGTGTGCTAATTGTTCAGCATCTTCACCAGCACTAGGAGATTTGTTGTGGCTTTAGTTTTCATTTCCCTAGTTACTAACCATGTTGATCATCTTTTTATATGCTTGTTTGTCTTCCATTTATGTTCCTTGGTGAATTGCCTATTGCATTTTGCCAATTTTATATAATAAACTTTCCTTTTCAGAACAGTTTTAGATTTACAGAAAAAAAACAAAAAACAAAAAACAAAACATAGTCTGGAGAGTTCCAATATACCCTGAACTCTTTTTCCCTATTATTAACCTCATACATTAGTATGGTATATTTATTACAATTTAAACAATTATTTTTTATACACTCTTATGAACTAAAGTCAATACTTTATCCAGATATCCTTAGTTTTTACCTAGTGTCCTTTCCCTGTTCCATGATTCCATCCAGCATGCCACAGTTCAACACTAATCATCACATCTCTTTAGGATTCTCTTGGCTGTGACAGTTTCTTAGACTTCCCTCATTTTGATAACTAATAGTTTTGAGGTGTACTGGTCAGGTATTTTGTAAAATGGAAGTTGTCTGATATTTTTCTCATTATTACAGTGAGGTTTGGATTTTTGGTAGGAAGACCACAGAGATAAAGTACCATTTTTATCACATTACATCAAGGGTACATGTGAATGTGATTTATAAATGCTGATGGCTGTTAATATTTCTATATACAACCACCTGGGTCAACATTAAACTAAACATGAATTCACCTGATGTTTCTAACTCTACAACCATGTGAATCATTTTAGCCTCCTTCCTTTGCTTTCGTCTAAATTCTGACTTCAATTGCAACAAACTGGGCCCAAACCATCTGCCATCTATTTACTTAATTCAAGTTCAAGTTCAGTATACACATACAGCACTGTCAGAATTATTAACCCATACCCCCAAAGAGAAAAAAATATATCAATTAGAGTGCAGTGCTTATGTACGGTTTCTTCTGCTTTTAGTTTTACAGACACAACCCATTTTTAAAGTAACTTTGGGCAGCAACTTTTTCTTGTACCCCCTTCACTGTAGTTTCATTCATGTGTAATTGAGTTAGATTGTTTCGTCACATTCTGCGTTACACCTAAGATTCCCGACATCCAAAATATTTTTTTTAACTTACATGAAGTTTCACCCTTTATGTTGTAAATTTCAATAGGTATTAACAAATGCCTAATGCCATGTAAACACATTCAAAGCATCGTACAAGATAGTTTCACAGCCCTAAAAAATAACCTGTGATTCCCTATTCAACTCTTTATCCCCTCCCCTAAACCTCTGGGGAAATTGATCATTTTACTGTCTCTACAGTTTTGCATTTTCTAGACTATAGTATTACTGGAGTCACATAGTCTATGGCCTTTTCAGAATGGCTTCTTTCACTTAGCAATAGGTCTTTAAGGAACTTACAAATACATGGAAGCTGGTTTCTTTTTATCATTTAATAATACTGGAAGGATGCACCAGTTCATTTATCCTTTATCTGTCTAAAGACGTATTTGCTTCCAGTTCGGGGCAACTGTGAACAGAGCTGTGATAAATGTTCACATGCAGGTTTTGCGAATGTAAGTTTTCAAACTAATTAGGTAAATACTTGGGAGTATTACTGCTGGATCATTTGGTAAGGCTATATTTAGCTTTGCACGAAACCTCCAAACTCTTTCCATCGTGGCTAGACCATTTTGCAACCACTCAAGCAATGAAGGAGAGTTCCTGTTGCCACACATCCTGGCCAGCAATTGATAGACTCATTTTTTTTTTATATTTTTTGCCAGTTGAACAGATGTGTTGTGGCATCCTATTGTTATTCTAATTTTAAATTCCCTAATGACAAGTGAGGTTTAGTAATTTTCATATGCTTATTTGCAATTGGTATATAAATATATATGCATATATGTGTGTGTATTTATATACACACACACATTTATATATTATCTTCTTTGGTGAATTGTCTGTTCAGATATTTTGCCCATTTTTAAAATTAAGTTGTTTATTTTCTTATTATTAAGTTGTAGGGGGTTTATATATTCTGGTTAAAAGTCCTTTATTAGACATACATTTTCCAAATATTGCCTCCCAGTTCTTGGCTCATCTCTCACTTTCTTAACAGTATCTTTTAAAGAGCAAGAGATTTTAATACTGATGAAGTCCAAATTATCATTTTTTAAGTGAACTGTACTTTTTGTGTCCCTATAATTTCTTATCTAAACCAAGGTCACAAAGATTTTTTTCTGTTTTCTTCTAAAACCTTTGTTATAGTTTTAAGTCTTATTTTTAGTCTATGATCCACTTTGTATTAATTTTTGTATATGGTGTGAAATAAGGATTGAAGTTCATTTTTGCAAGAGTGTGTTTGGTTTTTTCATCAACAGTTTTAGAAAGGACTACATTTGCTCCATTAAAGTACTTTGTAACCTTTGCCAAAATTCAATTGATCCTGTATGTCTGTACCCATTATCATACATTCTATTCAGTCCCATTGATCACTTCATCAATTCTTATGCCAATATGACACTATATTGATTACTATCATTTTATAATTAAGTCTTAAAATCAGGTAGTTTAAGTGCTTTGACTATTTTTCTTTTCGGAAAACGTTGCAGCTATTCTAGGTCATTTGCATTTTTATATAACTTTTAGAAGTAGCTTGTGAATTTCTACAAAGAGAAAGCCTACAAGGATTTTAACTGCCCTCTGTTGTCAATTTTTCATTAGACAAATTTTGCAAAAATTGACATTGTAACAACATTGAGCCTTCTGATCCATGCACATGATAAATATCTCCATTTATTTAATCTTTCGAAATTTATCTCATAAATATTTTGAAGTTTTCAAAATTAAAATCTATGCCCATACAAAAATCTATAGGTGAATGCTTATAGCAGCTTTACTTGTAATATCCAAATCTGGAGATAATCCAAGTGTCCCTCAACTGGAAAATGGATCAAGAACCTGCTATGTATTCAAACAGTGGAATACTACTTAGTAATAAGAAAGAATAAACTTCTGATACATGCAACAAAGTGGATGACTTTCAAATGCATTATGCTAAGAGAATACACTAGTCATAAAATACTACATACTGTATGATTCCATTTATGTGACATCCTTGCAAAGACAAAATTATAGTGTCAGAAAACAGAACAGTGTTTGCCAGAGTTCCAGGATGTAGGGATGGTTGATTACAAAGGGCACAGGGAAGCTTTCTGGGAGTGACAGAACTATTTATTATCTAGATTGTAATAGAAGCTATTAGACCAGATATGCTTGTTAAAAATGCTGAATTTTATTGTATCTATTATTTTGATTTTAAAAATGGGGGGAAATCCTTTGTTTTATATAGTTATATTTAAATAGATATATCTGTGACAAAAAAAAAAATTATTGGATAATAGTGTTTCCATAAAATTGTAAATAAAATGGAATAAATGGTTTCCAGCACAAGGGGGAAGGTAGGCTCTCACCCATATTTTGTTAGATTTAAACCTTACGTGTTCTGATGATGTTGCAATGTTACTTTAAAAAAATGATTTCAAATTATTTATTACTAGTATACATAAAAATCAATGACCTTATGTATTAGTCACATATAATGCAACTTTGCTAAACTCTCTTATACTATTTTTTTTATGATAAATTGTTTGGGATCACCTAAATAGACAATTATTTTGTTTGTAAATTGAGACCACTTTATGCCTTTATTTGCAATCTGTAGGCCACATGCCTAAATTTTCTGAGTGGGTATGCTGAGCAAAAGACTTGATGAACTTTAATTTTAAATGCTTAAACATTAAAATTTAGAATAAAACCAACTTTTACACTTTTACATTTTATGACTTGGTGGATTTTATTTTCTTTACTATTTATAAAAACTACATACTTAAATTTGCTTAAAATTCTGCACAATTTCAAAAAGTATTAAAACAATCATCAGACACGATGATATTCCCAAATGCAATATAACTGGTGATCAGACTGAGTGTAAGGTAGGATTCAAACATGTCTAGACATACAGATTGAACCCATAAATAGTCAACAGGGGATATTTTGGGCTAACTTCAAGTGACTTTCTGGGCATTAGAGCCTGGAGTGGAGACGTATTTGAAGATTGTTAATGAATTTACCTGAAACTCCTAGAAAATAGCTTGAAAAATTCCAAAAAAAGGAAAGTCTAGAAATTCTGTCCTATTCTTATGGAGCAGTGGCATTGTACTTATTACTATACATGTGGCCACATTTTTAAGCTGTAGTCCTGAAGGCCTGGGGGAAACCCTAGGCAATATTTTCTCTTAAGTGTAGGGCTTTTATGCAGCAGTTACCCTCTTTGGGTTTTTGTGGAGTCCCATCTTGTCCCCATGGTTTCAAACAAAACGTAACTAGAAAGTGCTTCAGAGTCATCACCTTTAGCTATACTGATCTCTAAAGAACAGGCAGTGTCTTTTAAGTGCTCTTCCAGATGACTTGCTTTTTTTACAGCCCCATTTGAAAGTGGCTTACAAGATGTTGGGAAAGACCAAGAACATCAGGCAAGAAGATCCCTGTTCTTGCTACAGCCCCCTTCCCAGGCCTGCACCTGGGCTTTAGAAACATCAGGCATGGAAGAGCTGCAGAAAATCTGGAGCCGTGGCCTACTCCTCTGAACATATCAGGGAAACACAAAAGAGGCCCCTTTCAAGAATGTGCGGAAATGATGAGGCTGAGGGGTTGGCTGAAGTTGGACAGTATAAAGTTGGATAGCAGCTTCTCCTGATGCTCTGTCTCCTAGATATGGTGTGCAAAGATGTCAAAACTTCTGTGTGTGTGCTCCAGCGAGAGGTGTGCTGGTGCTGAGAGGGCTGGAGGCCTGGTAGAGTCATGATGTGCAAACGAAGAGCTATGGTGTTGGGGCACTTCAAGATCAGTAGCAAACAACGAGACCACAAACTCCAGCAGTAAGTACCACCCGGTTGTCCTGCCTTTTTCCTGAAAGCCAGACAAGACCAATCAAACCTTGGTGATCACCATGCATCAAACTAACAAAGAGCTAATGGAAAACATGTCAAGCTGACGACACTTTCTCCCTGCTCATCCTGAGATTGTATCTAAACATGGGAATTCTAACCTGAAGACAGACACTGAGGTGTATGGGACCCTGAAATGCCGAGCATTTATGCAAATCTTTCAACCCAGCCCAAGGTACCATCAGAGACTGTTGAAAATATTAGATTTGACCAAAACTAACTGATTATAATCAATTCAATTTTTGTTTTCTTTCTCTACTACCCATTAGTACTATTTAGGAGATCAGATCACTGCAAGATTTAAAAAAGATAAAATCCAAAAAAATAAAGGATATATAAGTTCATGACACAACTGGAACACTGAAAATATTTTGACCTCTAAAGAAAACCAGGTCTTAACTGTTCTGCATTGTTTTCCTTCATAGGTAATCCGAGAAGGCTTTTTTTTTTAAACCCAAAGCTTGAAACTTGCATCAAACAAAATTCAAATACCGAATAAACAACAAACCCTGTATTTTCATGAAGCTTGTATAGCAGGGGAGAAATGGGAAGTTTCCTTCAGCGGGACGTCATTTTGTAAGTTAATCTATAAAAAACACAAACGTCACCTAGGGCCAATGCTGTGTTCTTTATGTTCCAAAGCAGGGTATATTTCAACTTAATATTCTATTTTGATCTCAGTTCTGATTAAACACCAGAGTGACTACTTTGGAGTCATTTCTAGTTGTAAGCTTTAAATTAGCCTACTGTCTTGAACAAAGGTTATATTTGCAATCTGCCTGGGAAAACAGAGCTTTCCTGGTGCTAAAGACATTGGTACAGTGTTCTGTGTTTACACTAAGAGATTTCACCAATTATGCTAATTATAAAGGTCACTTAGATGGTTCCTTAGTTTAGGAAGCATAAGATTTTCTAACACGATACTGTTTAATATTGTTATTAGTCTCTGAAATATAGTCAATTTTATTTTATTTAAAATAAAACAGCATAGGGAGAATGGCTTTTGAGCACAAAGAATATGCATTTTTGGAATGTGCATTGAGGAATATGACAAGATATACTCCAGATTCATAAAGGTTATTTGCTAATGTCAGTTGAAAATAAAACAGTACTACTTTACTATATATTTATTCATGTTTTTCCTTTCATATTGAATTTTATCACCCTGTATGTTCAATCAATTGTTTAAGTTCAAGGTATTTTAAGTAGCCTAAAGAAAGATTTTGGATAGCTATTGAATATAGCAATTAAAATTGTTTTAATAAGGCCTAACTCTCAATTATTTCGGTTTTAAAGTGGAACATAGCATTGAATACATCAACACGCACAAAACGTATTACAAGGTTTTAGCAGTTAGTTAGCATCAAACTTGAAATTGTAATTTTTCCCTCCTAGAAGTACTTAACTTTTATAGCACATTACCTTATTTTATGAAAATTGATGAAATTAACTGAGTGTTATCTATTTCCATTAAGTGAGATAATGTGCCTTAAAATGATACCGTCAACTAGTTTTTCATAGCTTGATTTTGTTTTACTGCCTTTTTTTTGCAATCCCTTCTAAGACTTTAAATGGGATTTGGTCCCCTACTAATTTTATCCCTTTTCAATTGGTAAACAGTAGCTTTTCCCCACCCTGTGTTTCTAATGGAGCTTGAAATTAACATAGTACTTTTGTTGTTGTTTATTATTGTGGGGCTGAAAATTGGAAAATGTTCATAGGGTTTCTAGAAAACATTGCTTAGTGTTTAGAGATGTCAACCAAATGAGAGGATTTTTTAAAATGCCAAACACTGTAGATTGTGACTTTGATTTTATCAAGTAATTTTAATTGATGTTCTCATAAACTAAAGTGAATGACAGGCAGAAAGCCATGAATAGGTTGGTTATTTTAACTAATCACTGGGTGAACTCCTCTTCATTAAACTGAAGATCATGGGCTCCCTTAAAAGGGAAATGAATGCACTTCCACCCCTGTCCAGCTGTTCTGCCTACACTGGACAGAATATGACCATTAACCTTCAGAATCTACTATTCCATGCTGGCTGTGTTGAGCCTGCTGTGTACAGGATTTTGATTACTGTGTATTTAGTCTGGGCAGATGAGAGGAAACCCCAAGTCTGAGTGACCGGTGAGTACAAAATCTCCTCACTTCATTTTCTTCCACCTGTATGGACCTCCTAATCCCTCTGTCTCTTCAACTGTCCTGTCTAAAAAGTGAAGTGTGCTGGTTTGAATGTATTATGTCCCCCAGAAAAAGCCATATTCTTTGATGCAATCTTGTGGGGCAGACATAATAGTGGGGATTAAGTTGGAACATTTGGATCAGGTTGTTTGCATGGAAATGCACCCCACCCGACTGTAGGTGGTAACTCTTAATGAGATATTTCCATGGAGGCGTGGCCCCACCCATTCAGGGTGGGCCTTGATCAGTGGAGCCATATAAATGTGCTGACTCAAAGAGAAGGAACTCAGTGCAGCTGTGAGTGATATTTTGAAGAGGAGCAAGCTTGCTAGAGAGGAAAGTCCTGGAGGAAGCCATTTTGAAACTAGAACAGATTTTGGTACCAGAGAAGTGGGGTGCTTTTGCTGCTGAGTTTGCAAATACCAAACATGTTGGAACGGCTTTTTAAATGGATAAGGGGAAGATTCTGGAAGAATTATGAGGAGTTTGATAGAAAAGGCCTAAACTGCTTTGAAGAGACTGTTTGTGGAAATATGGACTCTAAAGATACTTTTGACGAGGCTTTGAACAGAAATGCTGAATGTGTTGTTGCAATCTGGAAGAAAGGTGATCCTTGTTTTAAAGTGGCAGAGAATTTGGCAAAATTGAGTCCTGGTGTCACATGGAAGGAAGAATTTGAAAGCGACAACCTGGAATACTTAGCTGAGGAGATCTCCAGACTACATGTGGAGGAGGTACCCTGGCTTCTCCTTGCAGCTTATAGTAAAATGCGAGTGGAAAGAGATAAACTTAGAACTGAACTCTTAGGTTCAAAGAAACCAGAAGCTGATGGCTTGGAAAATTATGAGCTGCCAGGGGATGGAATCCCAGAAGCTACAGCCCAATGTGAGGATGTAACCAAACATGGAACCCAGCTGCCATTTCAGTATAAGCCAAGACTGGAGATGGAATTATCCAGAAAGGATTTGTGGAAAGTCCTATTGTCTGACAGCTTTGACCCCTGTGTGCTTCATGCTAAGCCAACAGAATTTTTGCGAGATCTTTACAGACAGAGCCATTGCCAGTCGGGACTGGAGGAGACAGACAAGGAACAAACTGAAGGAAAAATTTCTTCAAAGACAGAGCCATGGAGGTTGAGGTCTGGAGTCAGGAGGTCTCGGGCTGGGAGAGTGGAGCAGCCCACACGCATGGAAAGGGTGAGTTTGCCCTGGAGGTCAAGGGTGGGCTTTCCACCTCGATGCTCTGGAAGAGTTTTGCCACCCCAAGCCCCAAAGAGGGGGAGCACATTCCCAGGGAATTGGGGAGAGCCTGGCTGCCACCACACTGTTCTGAAGGGGTTGAGCATGTGCCCCGGAGATGGAAGGGAATCCAGGAGCTGCCCTGATGTTTGAGGAGGGTGGGGCCGAGAAGGTGGTCTCCCCAATGTGTGGATATGTTGGAGCACTCACCCAAGTGTTTGGAGAGGAAAGGGCTGCCACAAAGGCCATTAGGAAGGGTTAGACTCCCACTCTCTCAAGCCCCAAGGATGCAACGTTGTTCTGTAAATGACTCTCAGACTTTGAAGTCTAATGGAGTTTGTCCTGCAGGTTTTAAGAACTGTTTTGGTCCTGTTGACCCTGTTTTCCTTACTGTTTCTCCTTATGGTAATGGGAATGTTTATCCTATGAATGTCCCTCCTTTGTATATTGGAAGCATATAACTTGTTCTAAGTCCACAGATCCACAGCTAAAGAAAAAGTATAGCTTAGGACTGACCATGCCTATATTTGATTTTGATGAGATCTTGTACTTAACTATTGTTACTGAAATGATTTAAGTTTCTGTGGTATTGTGGGATGAATGTATTTTGTATTTGGAAAGAGCATGTTTTTGTGGGGTCCAGGGGGTGAAATGTGCCAGTTTGAATGTATTATGTCCCCCAGAAAAAGCCATATTTTTTGATGCAATCTTGTGGGGCAGACATAATAGTGGGGATTAAGTTGGAACGTTTGGATTAGGTTGTTTGCATGGAGATGCACCCCACCCAACTGTAGATGATAACTGATGGGATATTTCCATGGAGGCGTGGCCCCACCCATTCAGGGTGGGCCTTGATCAGTGGAGCCATATAAACATGTTGACTCAGGGAGATGGAACTCAGTGCAGCTGTGAGTGATGTTTTGAAGAGGAGCAAGCTTGCTAGAGAGGAACGTCCTGGAGAAAGCCATTTTGAAACTAGAACATGAAGCAAAAGCACTCTCTAGTAGGGAGATTCTGTTTTATTCTTGGTAATGTATTACCATGTTCTAATACCTAAAGCTGAATGGATGGAAAGTAAAAGAAGGTGACAAAAATCAGATATCTGTCCCTGACTTCTATTAGGACATGTAATGGGGTCCCTGATGATAACCACAGATTGAGTGCCATTTTGGTCAGTTACTCTTAATCTCAGTGGCACGTTAGAATCACTAAGAACCTCAATAGCCAGTTATGCCCAGGACCCAGTGGCTGAAATCTAGTTTAATCAAGGATAGTGCCCCAGCACTAGGAATGCAGATGCATACACATATACACACACTTATATTTCATACCTCTCTAGGTTTTATCTTTATCATGCAGATTCTTGAGACCCTCTGCTATGAACTATTAACAACTTTCTTTTCTTAGTAAGGAAACCCCTTTGCTGGATGCCTGCTTGAATGTCTGTGGATGTACTGGAAGCTCAGAGCCTTCCATCCTGAGCATCCTGGAGAAAACTTGCCTCCCATTCTGGATTCTTTATAGTTAGAATGATCCCATCTGTCCTGGACGTGAAATTGGCCCAAGGTTTCTGGAGAACTGCAGCTAAGTCCATGACCCATTGGGAACTCACCATTGTCCCTGGGCACTTGGCCAGCAGCTCCTGTGGCACATCATTCCTAGCAATGCTGAGAAATGACTTTTTCTTTCTTAATTTATTTTGGACATTTACCCAGGGAAGACCTTTACCTGAGGCACTTTGTACACTTGATGGTTTGAGAGAATCTACACATAATGTCCTTTAAAGGATTAAATAAGGCTAATTTTTCAAACAAATTTTTTTCCTAATGGTTTCAACAGCTGTCCTTTCATTACCTACTTGGTTTATGAGCACAAGGAGATGATGATTAATGGGATAATTATAGTGAAGGTGCAGCCATTTCAAAGTTAAAGTAGCCGTCCTGGCAGGAGCCAAACTGCAGTTAATTAATCCTACCCGTCTCAATATGCTAAGTAAGTGAAAACTGATCAAGTGGCCTTGCTTTGCCTATTAGTATTCCTGTGTTATATCTGCAGTGGTGATGGTGGGGGAGGGCACTGGACGGCTAAAGATAAAGACCACCAGATACTATTTGAATGTGCATCTATGACAAGGCACACATTCATATCCCATTTCCACTTGGTTAGAAAATTTCTCCTTTTTCACCAGTCTTTGTTCATTTTGTTTTCAGAACTATTTTAAAGACTCATTACTTCTAGATAAATTGTGTTAAATCTTCCCAGCTCTTTCCTTTAATTCTATCTATTCTAGTAATTTTGGAATGTCTTCATGTAGAATACAGCTATGTAATTCAAATATAAAGTAAAATTATTTTTGATGTCTTTTATTTACAAATTTCTCTCTGGTCAGATGTAAGACACGTGAAAAAGAAAGAATTTATACATTTCCACGCTAAGTCAGAGCATGCTGTCTGTACTCCACATGGAGTGCTAGGTCAACAGGTGGGTCAGGGCATGTTGTAGGAAGAATGGAAGCCCCAGAGATGGCCTTAGTCTACCTGGGCTGCCATCACAAATACCGCGCAATGCGTTGGCTTAACCACCGAGAATTTACTGGCTTATGAGTTCAGAAGCGGGAAGTCCACCATCAAGGTGTCTTCGAGGCAAGGCTTTCTCCCTGAAGGCTGCGGCATTCGGGGGCTGGCTTGAAAGCAATCCTCAGGGCTCCTTGGCTTTCAACTCTGCTTTCCATCACATAGCATAGTCCTCTCCTTTCTAGCGTCTGTGACTTCCCAGTTCTCGTTATAAGGCCTCCAGTAATGTAGATAAAGACCCACGCTCATTAAGTTGGGCCACAGCTTGAATAAAGTAAACGTCTTCAAGAGGTACTATTTATGATGGGTGTACACTCACAGGAATGTAGATTAAGAATATACCTAAATTGGCATACTTAATTCAGTCTACCACAAAGGTTCAAGTACTTCTAAGTGGCTTTGTGATCTTTATTGCAGCAACCTGAGAACGTCCTCAGATATTCATTTTGTCATCTGTAAAATATGCTCCGTGAACACCGATTTACAATACTCTGTTGTGTGTTGGGTCTTTCCTCTGTGATTACTTCGAGGATGATATCTACCAGACCTTATACAATTATCTTTTTTTTTAATATATCTACCAGACCATATACAATTATCTTTTAATGAGCCCTCTCCCACATTAGACTGTGACACCACGATGGAATGGGCAGTCTCATTTCTATATCTCTAGCACCTAACATGGTGCTCAAATAAAACTTGAATCTTAAAAAAGAATTGACAGATAATGAATGTATTTTCTATGATTTTGTGGTTCATAGTTTTGTTGATTTTAAAGGGCACTGTGGACTTACACTTCCTGACCTTGAAGACTACAATAAAGCTACAATAGTAAAAACAGCATGGTATTGGCACAAAGATAGATATATTGATCAATGGAATTGAACTGAGAATTCAGAAATAGACCCACAGATCTATGGTCAACTGATTTTTGATAAGGTACCCAAATCCACTGAACTGGGACAGAACAGTCTCTTCAACAAATATCCATATCCAAAAGAATGAAAGAGGACTGCTACCTCACACCCTATAAAAAAATTAACTCAACATGGATCAAAGATCTCAATATAATAGACAGTATCATAAAACCCCTAGAAGATAATGTAGGGAAACATATTCAAGACCTAGTATTAGGAGGTCATTTCTGAGATCTTATACCCAATGCATAAGCAATAAAAGAAAAAATAAAAATGGGAACTCCTCAAAATCAAAAGCTTCTGTACCTCAAAAGAATTTGTCAAAAAGATGAAGAGGCAGCCAACTCATTTGGAGAAAATACTTGGAAATCATGTATCTGATGAGAGACTGGTATCTTGCATACATAAAAAAATCTAACAACTCAATGACAGTAGTACAAACAGTACAATTATAAAATGGGCAAAAGATAGGAAAAGAAGTTTCTCCAGGAGGAAATAGAAATGACTAGAAGGAAATGGCTAAAAAACATGAAAAGTATTCTTCTTCACTAGCTACTAGAGAGATGCAAATCAAGACCACAATGAGATACCATCTCACACAATAAGAATGGCTGCCATTAGACAAACAGGAAACTACAAATGCTGGAGAAGACCTTCATTGCTGGTGGGACTGTATAATGGTACAGCCACTGTGGAAGACAATATGGTGGTTCCTCAGAAAACTAGATATCAAGTTACCCTATGATCCAGCAATTTCACTTCTCAGTATATACCCAGAAAATCTGAAAGCAGCGACACAAACAGAAGGTTGTACACCAATCCTCATAGCGGCACTATTCACAATTGCCAAGAGATGGAAACAATCCAAATGTCCAACAGAAGAGTAGATAAACAAAACGTGGTATGTATGTGTGTGTGTGTGTGTGTGTGTGTGTGTGTGTGTGTGTGTATGATGGAATACTATGCAGCAGTTAGAAGGAACAAAGTCATGAAACATAGGACAACTTGGATGAAACTTGAACCATAATGCTGAGTGAAATAAGCCAGACACAAAAGGAAAGATACTGAACATTACCACTAATGTGAACTCCATGAAAAATGTAAAATAAGTGTCTTATAATGTAGAATATAGGGGACCTAGTGATAGACGTTAATGAAGGGGGATGATAATCTAATATGTACGGATATGATAATGAGGGTGAACGTAATGGCAGGGGAATGGTCAGGTGTGACTATGGTTCATTAATGGGATTATAAGTGTCAGTCATGCATTGAAGGTGAACATGTTTGTAAAAGGTTGTTTAAAGGCATGAAACCCACAGAGTAGCACTACAAATAATACTAAGTGTTAGTTTGATATACTTACAAGGTATGACACTGGTGCAGAGGGTTAACAACAGAGAGGAATATGGAAAAACTACCCATTAGATATTAAAGAATATATTTAATAGGAATATCTTACCAACAATACACTAATACTAGGGAGGAATAATTAGCAGCTGATAATAGCTCTGGGGTATATTATGTTGTGATAGTTGTTCAAAGTTGAGAGTGATGATGATTGTACAACTAAGTGAAGATAATATAAGAAACTGTCCATTTATCTTGAGATAGAATATATATTGAGTGAAATTAGGAACCCACTACTTAAATCAAGCTCTTGACTTGAGGCTTGCTCTTGTGAAACTCAGGGCTATAAATAGGAAGCTGAGCCCTCCTATAATTATGCCTAAGAGGCACCTCCAGGGACCTCTTTTGTTGCCCAGATGTGGCCTTTTTCTCTCTAAGCCCAACTTGGCAAATAAATTCATTAACCTCCCCCCTCATGAGGGACATGTCTCCCAGGGGAATGAATCTCCCTGGCAATACAGGACACGACTCCCAGGAATGAGCCTGACCCTGGCAGTGGGGGACTGAAGATGCCTACTTAACCAAAAAGGGGAATAAAAGAAAGGCAACAAGCTGAGGTGACAATGGCCAAGAGATCCCAAATAGAGTTGAGCATCTATCCTGGAGGTTACTCCTATGCAAGCTCCAGCTAGACATCCCAAATGGCCACAGTATGCCATGCCCTTACCAAAAGTAGTCCCCAATACCCAGGTTCCTACAGAAGATTCTATAAAAGATCATTCACTAAGTTTTATCTCTCAGAAACTTCCCACCAGAGTGTTCCTATGCCAGACAAGTCCTAAAACCCAGAGGCAACAGCCTCTTTAAGGACAACAATCAGATGCAGCCCCCTTTCCCCACACTGTCAACATCCCCTTTCAATATGAACAATTTAGGGTCTCACTTGCCTAGACACCCTTGAAGATGAAGAAAGATTAAGTGAGAGGAAAGGGTAGTAACAAATAAGATTTCACAAAGGTTTATGAATACTGAAACTTTATATAAAAATATATATATATAAAATATATATATATATATAGATTTGGATGCTGGGGTGTTGGAATAGCTGGAGGTGGGCAGATGACGTGGTGGAACTTCACCCTATGGCTTCCTCTGAGGTTTGCTCTGTGGCTGCTCATTGAATTGTGCTTTGAGGGTCTTCACCTTTCTGTGTATAACATACATGTCACATAGTGAGGAAAGAACTGAAGCCGTGAAACCGTAACCCATAACAGTTTTTTAAATTACCTATATAACTGCTTACTGAGTGGTACATCAAAAGCTAACACCTTTCTGTATGTACGTTATATTTTACATTAATGGAAATGGCTGAAGTTGTGGAACTGTGACCCATGGCATTCTTTGATATTTGTTCTCTACTTGTTGAATCATATTTTGAAAGTTATCACTGTTACTTACACATATAAAAGTTCACAATAAAAAATGCATTAGAAAGGGGGGGGCGCTGTGAAATTTCCAAATCTTCACTAAATTGTGCCTGATATATAAGCCCAAACCACACCTTTTCAAAGTAAATCTGCACTCTAATTTCCTGTAATGAGTAAAGCCCAGAAGTGCACTTGAGCATTTTAGACTGAGGTCCTGAAATTCTGCAGAGCTTCCCCAAAACTATTCCCTGTCCCTTCTCAAGCCACTGGCAGGGCAATTAGTTAAATGGTAGGAATCCTTTGGAAACTAAAGCTATCACCTGATTCTGTCACAGCCAGGCTGGTCCCAAGTCATGGCCCTGTGCATTCCCACTTCCTTCTCTCCGTTAGCCTGGCCTGCTCTGTGTGTGATGGAAAGAGTCATCATAATGGGCCAGAATGGAAACTCTGTAGTCCTTTCTCTCTGCTTCTCCCGATCCCCTCAGCCAGTATCTAGGCTGGGATCCAAGGGTCAACAGTGTTTAAGTTTCTAAATGAATGAAAGAATGAGTCTCCTAAGGTAGATGATGCCTACACGAAGAAAGGGGTTCAGATATTGGGTAGTCAGAACATCCACACCACTTCCTATAGCCTCAAACTTGGTTAAGTGGAAAAGTCATGGTTTCAAACTGGAAGGGAAGCATTATGTAAAGGAAAACTGAACTTATTGTTTATGAATCAGTTTGTCATTACATGAACAACATTCTACCTACTAAAACTGTTGTCATACTTATTTTGTTAGCTGCTACACCTTTGGAAGGATCATTGATTTTGATGCAATGGACAATTTAAAATTAATTAACTGGGGCATTCTAAGTTGCATCACACTACCCAAAATATGTTTAGTTGTATCAGTTTATCTTCAGGTTAATCTTGCATTTGATCTTATTTTTCACTTAGGTTTTCTAGGACCTTTGCTTTAATTTTCCTTAAGAACATTGCATGGCTTAAACATCAGGAATTTATGGCTACAAAAGACAGATTTCTCTCTGAGACAGATAAAAATTGTGTAATAATACATCTTGTTTGTCTCAAGTATTTCTACACTTCTGCTTGCTTCTTCCATAGATTATACTAAGAAATAAAAAAGCAATTCTTCAAGCATGAAAGCAAAGTATCTTTAATACTTAAATTTACATAATATTTTTTACTTAAATTTATATCTTTTTTATTTCCAAACATGCCAAGGAAGTTTATATTTTCTCTAGTTAGTCTTGAGACACCCAAGATGTTTTGAACATTATTCAGTAAAAATAATATCTAAAACAATTTATTTTTATTTTACCATATTTTGTTTGATTTTATCTACCTACCTATCTGTGAAACAAATGCTTATAGTGTATACATTTTTTTTTCTTTACATTTATCTCCACTTTTCTTATGAACAACACTGGTTGCTAATGTGTTGTAAGCTTCTCATATTATAACACCATCACCAATTTGCTCTGGCAATCCCTTAAATCTTCCCTTCCTCCCTTCCACTTCCTCACTCCCCCCACTCCTTGTCCCACTAGCTTTTTTTATTTTTTATTTATTTATTTAATTTTTTTAAGCTCACTTTGGAGCAGAGGCTCTGATGGTCGGGGCTGAGGATGGTGAAGGTGGATGCGGAGAGTGCAATTAGGAAAATATTGCACTGTTAAAGGTTAGAAATGACAATAAATCAAAATAGATTTTAAAAGGGTTGTGAAGTTGAAGCACGTCCAGAAGATGACCCTCAAGTTCCTGGCTAGAGAACCTGGAAAAATGGAGGATTTAATAAGGAAAGAGTGAGCCAGAGGAGGTGGGGCAAGATGATGGATTGGTGAGCTGTATGTTTTAGTTACTCCTCCAGGAAAGTAGGTAGAAAGCCAGGAACTGCGTGGACTGGACACCGCAGAGCAATCTGACTTTTGGCATACTTCATACAACACTCATGAACACGTCGAACTGCTGAGACCTGCGAAATCTGTAAGTTTTTGAGGCCAGGGGACCCACACCCCTCCCTGCCAGGCTCAGTCCCGTGGGAGGAGGGGCTGTCAGTGCCAGGAAGGAGAAGGGAGTACTGCAGTGGCAGCTCTTATCGGAAACTCATTCTACTGATCCAAACTCCAACCATAGATAGACTGAGACCAGACACCAGAGAATCTGAGAGCAGCCAGCCCAGCAGACAGGAGACAGGCATAGCAAAAAACAGCAAGAAAAACTCCAAAATAAAAGCGGAGGATTTTTTGGAGTTCTGGTGAACATAGAAAGGGGAAGGGCAGAGCTCAGGCCCTGAGGCTCATATGCAAATCCTGAAGAAAAGCTGATCTCTCTACCCTGTGGACCTTTCCTTAATGGCCCTAATTGCTTTGTCTCTTAGCATTTCAATAACTCATTAGATCTGTGAGAAGGGCCCGTTTTTGTGTTTTTTTTTTAAATCTTTTTTTCATTTTCTAAAACAATTACTCTAAGAAGCCCAATACAGAAAGTCTCAAAGACTTGCAATTTGGGCAGGTCAAGACAAGAGCAGAACTAAGAGAGCTCTGAGACAAAAGGCAATAATCCAGTGGCTCAGAAAATTCACTAAACACCACAACTCCCCAAGAAAACGGGGGTGCCCGCTCACAGCCATCATCCTGGTGGACAGGAAACACTCCTGCCCATCGCCAGCCCCATAGCCCAGAGCTGCCCCAGACAACCCAGTGTGACGGAAGTGCTTCAAATCACAGGCACACACCACAAAACGGCGTGGACATTAGCTTTCCCTGCACCCTCAGGTGGTTGTCCCAGACTTGGGAAGGTGGAGCAGTGGGAATTAACAAAGCCCCATTCAGCCATCATTTCAGCAGACTGGGAGCTTCCCTACACAGCCCAGCAGCCCAGAACTGCCCTGGCGGGACGGCACTCACCTGTGACATAGCACAGTCATCCCTCAACAGAGGACCCGGGGTGCACAGCCTGGAAGAGGGGCCCACTTGCAAGTCTCAGGAGCCATGTGCCAATACCAAGGACTTGTGGGTCAGTGGCAGAGACAAACTGTGGCAGGACTGAACTGAAGGATTAGACTATTGCAGCAGCTTTAAAACTCCAGGGACACCAGGGAGATTTGATTGTTAGAGCCACCACCCACCCCCGACCACCCAGACACACGCCCCTTATGCAGGGCGGGCAACACCAACTACACACACAAGCTTGGTACACCAACTGGACACCACAAGACTCACTCCCCCACTCACCACAAAGGCAAAGCAGGGGAGACCTGGCTTGCGGAGAACAGGTGGCTCGTGGAAGCCACCTGCTGGTTAGTTAGAGAAAATGTACTCCACGAAGCTGTAGATCTGATAAATTAGAGATAAGGACTTCAATTGGTCCACAAATCCTAAAAGAACCCTATCAAGTTAAGCAAATGCCAAGAGGCCAAAAACAACAGAAAATTATAAAGCATATGAAAAAACCAGACGATATGGATAACCCAAGCCCAAGCACCCAAATCAAAATATCAGAAGAGACACAGCACCTAGAGCAACTACTCAAAGAACTAAAGATGAACAATGAGACCATAGTACGGGATACAAAGGATATCAAGAAGACCCTAGAAGAGCATAAAGAAGACATTGCAAGACTAAATAAAAAAATAGATGATCTTATGGAAATTAAAGAAACTGTTGACCAAATTAAAAAGATTCTGGTTACTCATAGTACAAGACTAGAGGAAGCTGAACAACGAATCAGTGACCTGGAAGATGACAGAATGGAAAATGAAAGCACAAAAGAAAGAATGGGGAAAAAAAATCGAAAAAATTGAAATGGACCTCAGGGATATGATAGATAATATAAAATGTCCAAATGTAAGACTCATTGGTGTTCCAGAAGGAGAAGAAGAGGGTAAAGGTCTAGGAAGGGTATTCAAAGAAATTGTTGGGGAAAACTTCCCAAATCTTCTAAACACCATAAATACACAAATCATAAATGCCCAGCAAACTCCAAATAGAATAAATCCAAATAAACACACTCCGAGACATATTCTGATCACACTGTCAAACACGGAAGAGAAGGAGCAAGTTCTGAAAGCAACAAGACAAAAGCAATTCACCACATATAAAGGAAACAGCTGAAGACTAAGTAGTGACTACTCAGCAGCCACCATGGAGGTGAGAAGGCAGTGGCACGATATATTTAAAATTCTGAGTGAGAAAAATTTCCAACCAAGAATACTTTATCCAGCAAAGCTCTCCTTCAAATTTGAGGGAGAGCTTAAATTTTTCACAAACAAATGCTGAGAGAATTTGCTAACAAGAGACCTGCCCTACTGGAGATACTAAAGGGAGCCCTACAGACAGAGAAACAAAGAAAGGACAGAGAGACTTGGAGAAAGGTTCAGTACTAAAGAGATTCGGTATGGGTACAATAAAGGATATTAATAGAGAGAGGGGAAAAATATATATGACAAACATAAACCAAAGGATAAGATGGTTGATTCAAGAAATGCCTTCACGGTTATAACGTTGAATGTAAATAGATTAAACTCCCCAATTAAAAGATATAGATACGCAGAATGGATTAAAAAAAATGAACCATCAATATGTTGCATACAAGAGACTCATCTTAGACACAAGGACACAAAAATTGAAAGTGAAAGGATGGAAAAAAATATTTCATGCAAGCTACAGCTCAAAGAAAGCAGATGTAGCAATATTAATCTTGGATAAAATAGACTTTAAATGCAGGGATGTTTTGAGAGACAAAGAAGGCCACTACATACTAATAAAAGGGGCAATTCAACAAGAAGAAATAACAATCATAAATGTTTATGCACCCAATCAAGGTGCCACAAAATACATGAGAGAAACATTGGCAAAACTAAAGGAAGCAACTGATTTTCCACAATAATTGTGGGAGACTTCAACACATCACTCTCTCCTATAGACAGATCAACCAGACAGAAGACCAATAAGGAAATTGAGAACCTAAACAATCTGATAAATGAATTAGTTTTAACAGACATATATAGAACATACATCCCAAATCACTAGTTCTCTAGTGCTCACGGAACTTTCTCCAGAAGAGATCATATGCTGGGACAAAAACAAGCCTCAATAAATTTAAAAAGATTGAAATTATTCAAAGCACATTCTCTGACCACAATGGAATACAATAATTAGAAGTCAATAACCATCAGAGCCTTAGAAAATTCACAAATACCTGGAGGTTAAACAACACACTCCTAAACAATCAGTGGGTTAAAGAAGAAATAGCAGGAGAAATTACTAAATATATAGAGACAAATGAAAATGAGAACACAACATACCAAAACCTATGGGATGCAGCAAAAGCAGTGCCGAGGGGGGAAATTTATAGCACTAAACGCATATATCAAAAAGGAAGAAAGAGCCAAAATCAAAGAACTAATGGATCAACTGAAGAAGCTAGAAAATGAACAGCAAACCAATCCTAAACCAAGTAGAAGAAAAGAAATAACAAGGATTAAAGCAGAAATAAATGACAGAGAACAAAAAAACAATAGAGAGGATAAACATCACCAAAAGTTGGTTCTTTGAGAAGATCAACAAGATTAACAAGCCCCTAGCTAGACTAACAAAATCAAAAAGAGAGAATACCCATATAAACAAAATAATGTATGAAAAAGGTGACATAACTGCAGATCCCGAAGAAATTAAAAAAATTATAAGAGGATACTATGAAAAACTGTATGGCAACAAACTGGATAATGCAGAAGAAATGGACAATTTCCTGGAAACATATGAACAACCTAGACTGACCAGAGAAGAAATAAAAGACCTCAACCAACCCATCACAAGCAAAGAGATCCAATCAGTCATCAAAAGTCTTCCTACAAATAAATGCCCAGGGCCAGATGGCTTCATAGGGGAATTCTACCAAACTTTTCAGAAAGAACTGACACCAAACTTACTTAAACTCTTTCAGAACATTGAAGAAAATGGAACACTACATAACTCATTTTATGAAGCTAACATCAATCTAATACCAAAACCAGGCAAAGATGCTACAAAAAAAGGAAAACTACTGGCTAATCTCCCTAATGAATATAGATGCAAAAATCCTCAACAAAATACTTGCAAATTGAATCCAAAGACACATTAAAAAAAATCATACACCATGACCAAATGGGGTTCATTACAGGCATGCAAGGATGGTTCAACATAAGAAAATCAGTGTATTACAACACATTAACAATTTGAAAGGGAAAAATCAAATGATCATCGCAATAGATGCTGAAAAAGCATTTGACAAAATCCAACATACGTTTTTGATAAAAACACTTCAAAAGGTAGGAATTGAAGGAAACTTCCTCAATATGATCAAGAGCATATATGAAAAACCCACAGCCAGCATAGTACTCAATGGTGAGAGACTGAAAGCCTTCCCTTTAAGATCAGGAACAAGACAAGGATGCCCACTATCACCACTATTATACAACATTGTGCTGGAAGTGCTAGCCAGGGCAATCTGGCAAGACAAAGAAATAAAAGGCACCCAAATTGGAAAAGAAGAAGTAACACTGTCATTGTTTGCAGATGATATGATCTCATATCTGGAAAACCCTGAGAAATAGATGATACAGCTACTACAGCTAATAATCAAATTTAGCAAAGTAGCAGGATACAAGATTAATGCACATAAGTAATGTTTCTATATGCTAGAAATGAACAAACTGAAGAGACACTCAAGAAAAAGATATTTTCAATAGCAACTGAAAAAATCAAGTACCTAGGAATAAACTTAACCACAGATGTAAAAGACCTATACAAAGAAAACTACATAACTGTACTAAAAGAAATAGAAGGGGACCTTAAAAGATGGAAAAATATTCCATGTTCATGGATAGGAAGGCTAAATGGCATCAAGATGTCAATTCTACCCAAACTCATCTACAGATTCAATGCAATCCCAGTCAAAATTCCAACAACCTACTTTGCAGACTTGGAAAAGCTAGTTATCAAATTTATTTGGAAAGGGAAGATGCCTCGAATTGCTAAAGACACTCTAAAACAGAAAAATGAAGTGGGAGGACTTACACTCCCTGATTTTGAAGCTTATTATAAAGCCACAGTTGTCAAAACAGCATGGTACTGGCACAAAGACAGACATATAGATCAATGGAATCAAATTGAGAATTTGGAGATAGACCCCCAGATCCATGGCTGACTGATCTTTGATGAAGCCCCCAAAGTCACTGAACTGGGTCATAATGGGCTTTTCAACAAATGGGGCTGGGAGAGTTGGATATCCATATCCAAAAGAATGAAAGAGGACCCCTACCTCACACCCTACACAAAAATTAACTCAAAATGGACGAAAGATCTCAATATAAAAGAAAGTACCATAAAACTCCTAGAAGATAATGTAGGAAAACATCTTCAAGACCTTGTATTAGGCGGCCACTTCCTAGACTTTACACCCAAAGCACAAGCAACAAAATAAAAACAGATAAATGGAAACTCCTCAAGCTTAGAATTTTCTGTACCTCAAAGGAATTTCTCAAAAAGGTAAAGACGCAGCCAACTCAAGGGGAAAAAATTTTTGGAAACCATGTATCTGACAAAAGACCGATATCTTGCATATATAAAGAAATCCTACAACTCAATGACAATAGTACAGACAGTCCAATTATAAAATGGGCAAAAGAAATGAAAAGACAGTTCTCTGAAGAGGAAATACAAATGGCCAAGAAACACATGAAAAGATGTTCAGCTTCACTAGCTATGAGAGAGATGCAAATTAAGACCACAATGAGATACCGTCTCACACCGATTAGAATGGCTGCCATTAACCAAACAGGAAACTACAAATGCTGGAGGGGATGTGGAGAAATTGGTACTCTTATTCATTGTTGGTGGGACTGTATAATGGTTCAGCCACTCTGGAAGTCAGTCTGGCAGTTCCTTAGAAAACGAGATATAGAGTTACCATTGGATCCAGCGATTGCACTTCTCGGTATATACCCAGAAGATTGGAAAGCAGTGACACGAACAGATATGTGGACGCCAATGTTCATAGCAGCATTATTCACAATTGCCAAGAGATGGAAACAACCCAAATGTCCTTCAACAGATGAGTGGATAAATAAAATGTGGTATATACACACGATGGAATACTACATGGCAGTAAGAAGGAACGATCTCATGAAACATATAACAACATGGATGAACCTTGAAGACATAATGCCGAGCGAAATAAGCCAGGCACAAAAAGAGAAATATTATATGCTACCACTAATGTGAACTTTGAAAAATGTGAAACAAATGGTTTATAATGTAGAATGTAGGGGAACTAGCAATAGAGAGCAATTAAGGAAGAGGGAACAATAATCCAAGAAGAACAGATAAGCTATTTAACGTTCTGGGAATGTCCAGGAATGACTATGGTCTGCTAATTTCTGATGGGTATAGTAGGAACAAGTTCACAGAAATGTTGCTATATTAGGTAACTTTCTTGGGGTAGAGTAGGAACATGTTGGAAGTAAAGTAGTTATCTTAGGTTAGTTGTCTTTTTCTTACTCCCTTGTTATGCTCTCTTTGAAATGTTCTTTTATTGTATGTTTTTTTTTAATTTGTTTTTAATTTTTCATACAGTCGATTTAAAAAAAAAAAATTTAAAAAAAAAAAAAAAAAAAAAACAGGGAAAAAATATGTAGAGACCCCTTGAGGAGCCTGTGGAGAATGCAGGGGTATTGGCCTATCCCACCTCGATGGTTGCTAACATGACCACAGAGATAGGGGACTGGTGGTTTGATGGATTGAGCCCTCTACCACAGGACTTGCCCTTGGGAAGAGTGTTGCTGCAAGGAGAGGCTAGGCCTCCCTATAATTGTGCCTAAGAGCCTCCTCCCGAATGCCTCTTTGTTGCTCAGATGTGGCCCTCTCTCTCTACCTAAGCCAACTTGAAAGGTGAAATCACTGCCCTCCCCCCTACATGGGATCAGACACCCAGGGGAGTGAATCTCCCTGGCAACATGGAATATGACTCCCGGGGAGGAATGTAGACCTGGCATCGTGGTACAGAGAACATCTTCTTGACCAAAAGGGGAATGTGAAAGGAAATGAAATAAGCTTCAGTGGCAGAGAGATTCCAAAAGGAGCCGAGAGGTCACTCTGGTGGGCACTCTTATGCACAATTTAGACAACCCTTTTTAGGTTCTAAAGAATTGGGGTAGCTGGTGGTGGATACCTGAAACTATCAAACTTCAACCCAGAACCCATGAATCTCGAAGACAATTATATGAAAATGTAGCTTATGAGGGGTGACAATGGGATTGGGAAAGCCAGAAGGACCACACTCCACTTTGTCTAGTTTATGGATGGATGAGTAGAAAATTAGAGGAAGGAAACAAACAAACAAACAGACAAAGGTACCCAGTGTTCTTTTTTACTTCAATTGCTCTTTTTCACTTTAATTATTATTCTTGTTATTTTTGTGTGTGTGCTAATGAAGGTGTCAGGGATTGATTTAGGTGATGAATGTACAACTATGTAATGGTACTGTGAACAATCGAATGTATGATTTGTTTTGTATGACTGTGTGGTATGTGAATATATCTGAATAAAATGAAGATTTAAAAAAAAAATAAGGAAAGAGTGGACTGGAGACATCATCAGCTAGCTTGGGGTGTGCAGAAGTTGCGGTAACTCAGGCATCCATCAGGGTTTCTAGGCTGATGGGACTCTAATCCTGAAATGCTCCTGATATTCTTCCACTTTCAGGAAATAAAACAAGTAAAACTTTGGCCTGCTTGATGATTGCCAGTTACCATCTAGAGGCCATCCTTCTTCATAGTTGGAAGAAGGACATTTGGGGCTGATGGCTTTAGTTCAATTTCGTCCAATTCAATTCCCTTTATTTTATATTCCAGGCAAGAGTTATGGAGATAAGGCTATATTTTCTTCTAACTCTATTACTGCAATTCCGGTTATTTAATGTTCTTTTCTACCCTATGTAATTAATTTTCCCACTATACTTCTGAAAATCTATTATATCATAGCTTAAATTGTGAAAGTTTGGGATTCAATATGAAAAACTAAACTTTTATAGGATATTGTGCTGGTTTGGATATAGTACATCCCCCACAAAAAGTCATGATCTTTAATTCAATTTTGTGGGGTATTGGGATTAGGCTGTTTCCATGGAGATGTGACTCACTCAACTGTAGGTGAAACTTTTGATTATATTATTTCCTGGAGGTGTGGCCCCGCCCATTCAGCCTGGGTCTTGATTAGTTTACAGAGTCCTTTAAAAACCCTGGCACAGGCACAGATGCTTGCTGGTTTAGCTCAGAGATGCTTGGAGTTGCAGACCCCTGACATTGGCTGACACTTTGACATTTTCAAGAACATCATTTTGAAACACAACCTGGGAGCAAGCAGATGCCAGCCACGTGCCTTCCCACCTAACAGAGGTTTTCCAGATGCCAACGGCCTTTCTCCAGTGAAGGTATACTCATGATTACGCCTTGGTTTGGACACTTTTATGGCTGCAAGACTATAAATTTGTAACCAAATAAACCCCCTTTACAACAGTCAGTCCATTTCTGGTATTTTGCATAATGGCAGCATTAGCAAACCAGAACAGATAGGTTTACCTTTTTGTACTTTTTGCTCCATTATGATGATTTCCAATGGCCTATGGCTGGCATCTACTTAGACACAACTGATGGCTGCTGGCTATTCCAGGGAGGAAGCTGTGTGATGTAAATTAACAATGCTGGACAGTCAGGGAAATGATTACCCATCGGAAAGATTAACCGAGGGCGAACACCAAGATTAGAAATTGGATAAGAGATCTGGTGCCAACAATAAAGCCAAGAGGGTAAAATGAAAGACTGCCAGGTCAAACGTGCAAATAGTCACTGGGGTGTAGAACAGAGAGAGGAGTGGGAACAGGGAGGGGGAGAGGAACCGGGGAACAAGTTGAGATGAAGGTTGGCAGCAGTTGGCATCTCTAAGCCCTTTAAAATCAAACCACCAGCTTATAACGGAAGGCTTCTGACTGTGAGGATTAGACTGTGGCTCCTTTAATCTATGCAGGTTTGGTCTTTAAAGAGTTACTATTGTGAGTTTTTTACCTAACACTATTTCTCTTGGATGACTGAATATTATGAATTGAATTTAATATTCTATGACATCAAAATTAAGAACTTCTGCTTATCCTAAGACACCATTAAAAGAATGAAAATAAAAGTCACAGAATAGCAAAATATACCTGCAACGTACATAACCAGCAAAGTACTCACATCTGGCATGTGTAAAGAATGGGCCTTAATCAACTAGAAAAAGGGCAGACAGCACAACAAAAAATAGGCAGTAGACCTGAGTGTGCCCTTTACAGAAGACATTTTGCTAACGGCCACTGCAAATAGGAAAATGACACTGAAATTCATTAGCCATGATGAAAATTCCAATAAAAATGCAAAAAATTACTACTATACACCCACCAAAATGGCTACTATTAAAAAAATGACAATATCAAGTACCAGCAAGGATGTGGAGCAACTGAAATGCTCATAGATCCAAACCCTTTCAAAAAGGCACATGTGTAGCAAGAAACAGGTACAGGAATATTCTATAATAGTCCAAACTACAAATGACCCAATAATCCGTCAAGAGAAAAATGAATGTATATATTATGGTGTATTCATACATTGGGACATCATACTGCAGGTGAAAAGTAAAACCATATATACATGCAGGAACATGGAAGACAAATGGTATATTTGGATACATATGAAGTTCAAAAAATAAGGGAAAGCATACTTGGGTGGTAAAACTACAAAGAAAAATAAGATGCGATTATTTTAAAAGTCCAGATAGTGATTACCTTTTGAGGGAAGCAGAGGTTTTGCTGAATTAAAGTCAGTATGATGAGGGGCTAACGAAGGTCTCACAATTAACTACATGAATATTTACTTTGTGATACCTCTGGAGATGTACAACAATTTTCTGCATTTTTCTTCATGTATAGTTTACCAAAAGAAGTTTAAAAGTATTGGTGTATCAAAACGTGTTGTTTTAAAATGAAATTTCAGACTGTAATGAAAGATGGAAATTGATCTGCATGATGTTATGTAAGTTATTAGAATTATGATGTTGATACTTGTTTTTATTATTCTTACATGAGAACTATTATATCTATTCATGGAGCTGCTCACATTTCTAAAATATATTTTATTTTACACTATATTTTCTTATTAATATAAAATAGTTTGATTTAGAATGGATGTATAGCTAATTAAGAAATATTACTAATTATTATTTTGTCAAACTAATACTTTGACATTTTGTATAAATATCATTACATGAGGAAATAACTCAAGGTCTGATTTATGGGTAATTTGGTTTGATTCAAGACTTCTTTACAAACATCCAATTATGTATTTGAAGAATATACTTTAATCACGGTGATTCTTTAAAATAATGAATGTTAAAAGTTGTATGTCTATTTATTACATATTTTAAATCTCTGTAGAAAGAGTACACATTTGAAGAAATTAGTGGTATATAAAGTACCTTTCATATTAAAGATATACATGTAGTTTATTAGTCATTTACTTCTGATTTAAACCCTCTGTCTATCTCACATTATGTTTCTCCTACATGATGTACCGCAGAATTTTAATTTAAATATTACATATTTTACATGAAATGTAGACAATATAGTATTTTTAAAAAATTTTTCTTAGGTTACTGAGAAAAAGCTCTTAAAGGTTATCACAGCAATCTATCTGAAAGTGTGGTATAAACATAAGTTCCAAGTGATCCATAGGTATTCTAACAAAAAGATTTTACCTTAATGTTTATATTTGGGTAATGAATATAACGTATCAAATAGATAAAATGATAAATGATAAAAGGTTAAATTCACAAAGATGAAACAGTTCTAAACTTGTATGCACCTAATAACAGACTCAAAATATTTAAAGCAAAAATTGACAAGAGTACAAGGAAAATTGACGAATCCTGTGTGGCCCTAGTATAGTAGCTATTCATGTAATATTTATTTCCATTTCTTCAAAAGTAATCGAAATGTGGTTGGGCATACAGCCTATCTCTTGCTGACACTGAGGCCATATTACTAAGTTTTTGCTGATCGAATATGAGGGGAATTGATTTGCATGGTTGGCAGGCAAATAATGACTTCCATCCTACTTGTTCTAATGTCTTTCAGTCACAGCAAGTTGCTCCAAATGTTTCTGGTTGCCATAAATTCATATTCTGATAGATTCCTCAGGAAAGCTCAGAGATAAAATATTCATTAAAGTTTTGCATGTTTATAACTTATTTTACTATGTCCTGTAAAATTGAAGGACAGCCTAGCTGAATCTAAAATCCTTGACATTTTCTTTCCTTGAGTCATTTGTAAATGTGACTCTGCTTTCTGACATAATATCTGGTTGTCAAAAGTCCAATGACAATCTGGTTTTCTTGCTCTTAGGAGGAGCTGGAAGATTTACTTGGGATATGCCCAACTGTTGAATATCATGAAATTATTTCTCATTTACTACTCTTGCCTTCCAAATGTAAGCTCAATTTTTTTTTTCAGGCAAGTTTTAGGCAATTGTTCTTTTGAATACACATTCTGTTTCATTTCTTTGGTCTTCTGCCTTGATTATTCCAATTATATTGATATCAGATCTAAGGCCAGATTCCTGGGTGGACAACCAGTGAAACTGCATGGATCCCCACATTCTGAGCATCTCCTGCTTGAGTTTAAAGCTCCACCATGGCTGTCTTGAATTTCTTAATAATTTTGGATACGCATTTGAATATGCATTTTATAAGTGGCTCCCATACTTGGCAGGGGACTGGACATGCATGGGGTTGATCAGAGTCAGGCACACACACATGACTGCATCTCAGAGGGAGAGTAGAGGCAGCTGTCTCCATCCTGGGCTGGAAACAGCAGGACAGCGTTGGGCAGGTGACTGATGAGGTGTGCCACTTCCCCACCCAACCTGGTTACCTAAATTTCATACCATGGGGGCCACCTATCTACTGCATGTTGCAGTGGCTGGCCGTGGGGAAGGGGGTGCCTAGCTAGGCTTTTCATCTGGCCAGGCAGCCTCTTGGTCCAGCAGCTGGCAAGAGCAGGAACCAGTGCCAGTGGGCACACGGGGTGCGGTGCATGGGGGGGTGCATGAGGGGGGATGACGGTCCGCACCAAGCCTGGGAGTAACCCGTGCTCAAAGGGCTGCAACAGTAAACAGCAAGTAAAAAAAATACTGTGACAGGTTGAAAAAGAGCCCATAGAAGAAATTTTATAAATAAATAAATAAAAATAAAGTTTCATATTTTAGTACCTTTAACAGCACTTTGTCTTGGATTTTGAACAAGAGGCCCAGTAGTTTCATTTTATATTGTGCCCCACAAAACATGTTACTGTTCCTAACATGATCTTACTTGTACATCTTCTATATCATTCATTATCCCATGAATCCTTTCTATCTCTTTTAAAAAATCCTATCTCTTTTAAAAAATATTCTATCTTCAATTTTCTCTCATCAATTCTATATTTAAATTACTTAAGTTTACTCTGTGTTCCTCCTAATTTACTCTGCATTCATGAAATGTAATTTTTCTGTTTTCTAATTTTCCCAAGTTCTGTCACTTCTTTGTCAGTCTAAATTTTGAACAAATTTTTTTTTGCTTTGTGTTATTTTTCATTTACACTAGAAAATGTTTTGTGTTTACATATTCCTGTGTGCATATTATAGCACTGAGCACACTAATTTATAATTGTTTTTCTTTTCTTTCTCTTCCTGCCTAAACTGTGAGCTCTTTAAGATCAGATACTTGCATCTAAGCGCTAACACCATCCCTGGAACACAGAAATGCTAAGTAGAACTTCTTGATGAATAAATTAATGAGTAAACTAATTGATTAGTTATCTTAAGATTACTAGGGCTGAATTTTCAGTCTTCACATACATAGTAGCCCCCCTTATAACCTAGGGTTGAGCAATATTAGAAAAGTGTGTTCTCAGACCCAAATGGATGGTGCACCTTAACACATGTATGGACAACAAATAACTTCTATACCTTCATAGATGAAAAAGAACCTCTACCCTCTGCCACTTACTCCTTTTCCCAACTCCCCCAGTACTTCTTGACTTCTCATTACTTTACGTTATTATGACCCGGTTGGTGTGTCCCCAAATTTTCCTCAAATCTTCCTTTTTAATAGGGCGTTTCTCCTAATTCACAGTGTGAATTGCTCCTTTGAAATAAGCAGAGAAAAATAAGCAAAGAAAAAATAAGAAATAAGAAAAAAAGGAGAGAGCAGCTTACTCCACCATAATTTATCAGCCTCCTTGATTTATTTTGCATATTTACATAGAATTTAGTCCATATGAATAAGACCCTTTTTTAAAGAGAGCTTTGAAATACTGTTTTAATGATATATTTTGATGTTTTATCTACACTGTAATGAAGAAAAAATAGAAATTATTTAAATTCTCATAAAGAGTCATGTCATTAGAAACCATTCAATTTAAAAAGGCAAATGTGTTTTTTTGTGTGTGTGCATTTGCTATAAAATAAGCAAAAGACAAGACATTATTCCTTTGGAAGTAGACTGTAAATTTATTATCAATTGCTTCAAACCTACTATCAATAGTTTCAGAAAGAAGTTTCAGAAAGATAGCACTATATTTAATAGTAAATCAACCACAGGAAATAGAGGCATATATGCACATATGCCTCATGTGGATGTAGCAATATTGTAAATACAAGATCAGTGATTCCTACTTATTCTCAGTGTAAAAGGCTATGATGATGCTTCTTTGCTTATAGCTCAAAGTGCCTTAAAGGACTATTTAGACATTATATATTTTTAGTCATTGCAAAAGGTTGTCAAAAAGATCATATAGCAATTTGTCAAAAGATCACTAGAAACAAAGTAAATAAGAAGTTGCCTGAGGGGTGAGCCTCTTAATCGGTGAATGTTCTATATGCCAGACTCCAGAGTGGAAATAATCTCAACGATTCAGCATTTCAAAGTATGCAGCGCTATTTACAAACATAAGGCTGAAGTCAGATGAGGAAAAAAAAAAAAGCAGTCTCTATCCTGCTATAACTAAGATTAAAATATATGGCTATTTCTCTTGTTTAGATGATTTATAAAATAAGTGCTAGTGAGATTTTGCTGTAGTTATGTCAGCTTAATACCTATTACAAATACAAGATGTAACGTTAAAGAAAAATGGTACATATAATAACTAATACAATGCAATATATTTCTTCTCATTTTTTAATAGTTACCTTAAATTATGTTGTTGACTATTTTGTGGATTTTTCTATTGAGGAATCTTTAAATGTTGAACTAACACTAAATCGCTACCCAAATAGGAGATCCTTGCCTCTTTGAGAGGAATAAAAGGGGAAAAAAATCGCACAAATCAATGATTGTTCAATCGAGCACAATCATATGGAAGTTACTTTATGTTCCCATCTCTGTTCAAGAAGCTTACAGTCTAGCTATTGAACCTCATTATGGAGTTTACCTGAATAGACTACATTCTTTGAATAATGTTAAGTATCTTAGGAAAAACAAATATCCTTAAATGGCACAATTAGCCTAAATATTGGCAACTCCCTAACACATCCCTTATACAAAATATACAACCTTATATCAGATAAAAATCTCACAAAATGCATTTAAAATATATTACTTGATATTTTAGCAATAGTATGATGTTAGAAAACAAAGTTCACTCAACATACCTTGATTCTCAAATATAATATTGACAACAAAGTCAGTTTTGTTGGTGCAATAATGGACATGGAGACACAAAAACCATTTTATACATTGTAATTCCCAAACCTGGGGTTGGAAAACTACAGCCTGAGTGCCAAATTTAGCCTGCTACCTGCTTTTGCAAATTAAGTTTGATCGGAACACAGCCAGGTTTGTTTGTGTATTGTCTATGACGACACAACTGTTACAAGGGCAGGACTGAGTTGTTGCAACAGAGACAATAGGGCAACAAAGCCTAAGTCCTTTATTGAAAAAGTTTGTCAACCCTTTTCCTAATCCATTTTAATGAACCAAAGCAAAATAACAAAAACAACTAAGACTGAATTATAATGCACTCATATCTGTCAAAAATCTTACCAGAATAATTGCATCTTGATTTTATGTTGTTTTATAAAATTTGCATTCTGACTGCAGGCTGAACATTTGTCTCTATGTGACAAGCCATTTATCTTAAGTTCTTCAATTTATTAAGGAAAAATAGGTCCTTTGCTTATCAAGTCCTTTAGGATATGTGTTGGGGAGGGTTTACAATGTATTTAGTACATAGGCTTCCCACATTGCCATTCTGCATTAACGGTGGACTTGGAATTGTGTTTTAGATGCACCTTGTGAACAGGTTCCTGCTTTAGGCAATGATAAATGAACCATCTCTAAAATAATAAATGACTTACTATTTCAAATTTCTTAATGCTACTGGAAACAGGTCTCGAGAAAAGATAGAAAAATTAGAATACAAATACCAGCTTTGACTTGCTGTCAGCAATGGGAATCCTATGAATTTGTTCTCGGTGCAAAATACATTCTTGTTGCCCAGGAAGAAAGTTTCAAAACGCAGTGATAGAGGGTGCTCTGATGTATTCTTATTTGTGCTTTAGGGTCAAAAAGAGAAAAGCTAATACTGATTTTTGCATAGAAGAGAGGGAAGGTATACCAAGCTGGATATTTATGAACACAGTTGCTTGGGTTGGATGTTTAAATGAGAAGGTTTTACTGAGAAGAAAAAGACAAACAAATGGAAAGTAGATGCAGAAAACATCTCAAGGAATTAGAGCATGATTGAACACAAACAAGAAAGGCCTATAAGGGAGCGACCACTCAGCGATACATGGTGGCCAATTGGGTGGATGAAGAACATGTTAGTCTCTGCACAATGAGACAGCATTAAAGAGAAAAATCCCTTTATAAAGAATAAAGATGAAAAGCACATGGAGCCAGCTCTACTGTGGTATGGGAAGGCAGGTGGAGCGGCGGGAGTTTGAGACTTCTTGTTGGGACTGTAGAGGAAATACTTTTACATTACTTCAAAGTTGGGGCTTTCTAGGCCAATTTTCTGGGAACTGGGTTAACAAACAAGTCCTGTAAGTTCAAGAGTGATCTGATCAGAGGACTCTGAAAAGAGTTACCTCCCTGAGTTATGCGTCTACATTTCAAGGGCGGGGGGCAGAGGCCTGGAGCCAAGGAGACACGTTCCAGAGGTTGTAAACCTGGAGACGCCACTGGCGCTTTCTCCCCCCGTGGGAACATTTATCTGCATTCTAGAGGGTAAAACCCAGGATCCTTCCCTTTTTTTTTCCCCCAAGGAGATTTTGCTTACATTAGGGCTCAAGGATTTCTCTCCCTCTCTCAGGAGGAGAGGGGAATGGCTGTCCCTCCTATATATAAACTTCCGGCTCCATGCCTACAGGACAGACAGGAATCTGGCTGTCACTGCCAGGGAAGTCATGGACACACACTCAGTGGCCGTCTCCCAGCCCTCACCTGCCCCCCCACCTACACACACACACACACACACACACACACACACACACACACTTCTCTATTATGTGCTATTCCATGACCCGGGGGATGATGGTAACTAATGAAAAGGCCCGACCAGACCTTAACCCAGAAACCAGAAACAGCATCCCCACCTGCTTTTCAGGGCGTGAACTCTCAATGGCAGGGTCCCTCCCCTGGGCAGACGAATACTTCACCCCCAAACAACACAGGGTCCCTCTCTGGACATGAGGTGGGGCACGAAGAGCTGCCAGCCACCTGCCCTGACCCTAGCAGTTGGCCTCCTTTGGAGACCAGCCAGGATGGGATCTCTTCCCCTGCTCTTTTTGACCCTTTGTGCCACATCAGTGATAAGGTGGCCATTTGCTGAACGTTTCTGTTGTGCCTGAGCCTGTGTTCTCACAACGCCCCACACAGCCACTCACTCCAGTCACACCGAGCCAGGAGTTGCGGCCAATGAGAATGAATGCAATTATTGCTGAGTGATAATTATTCTGCCCTCGCCCAGAATCTCCTGTCTACACTCAGTTATTGTGAAAAAAATATAGATATTAAAAATGTATCACACACTTTTTAGGTATTTTTTCACCATAAAATAGGTTGTGAGATCATGGTTTGAGAGTGAGGGAGCAGCTGGTAGGGGAGCAGTGCTTTAGTCTTCGGTATAAGTTTAGACACCCTCTGTCCCACGGGGAGGGTGGAGATCGCTTGCCTGGGACACAGAATTTTCCAGCAGTAGAAAAGCTTCCATTGAGGAAGAAAGTATACACATCTATAGAAGCTTGTGAATCTTCCTCAGCAGCTCTCGGTCTAGAATCACAAAGTCTGAATAAAATCTGTGTAGTCACAGTGATCGCCATACTCTTCCTTAGGGTTTATCATCAGTTTAATAATTCTTTCTAAATCAGAAGATTAGTATCAATGAACCAGTTTTTATATTCTAAAATTTGTCTTTTATTGCTTATTGAAAATCTGAAATTTTGCTTCTCTAAATTGAAGAACCACAGGAAACAAAGGTTTTGAAAACATTTTCCACATCATTCAATAATGGAGGCTAAATTAATTAAATCACTGATCTCATTTAAGAGGCTCTCATTCTAGTGTTTAACACACTTGGTCTTCAATTACATTATAAATAACTGTGGTTTTCCCTTCGTAATTTGGAAATAATTATTCCTCCTTCAGGAGACTGAAGCCACATAAGTGGTTATCAGCTCTGCCCTGCTCTCCCACCAAGTAGTCTTCTTTACAATTTTTTCTTGTTGCTTAAGGGCAAGTTAAGGCTTCTCTTTTTTATATCCTGTGATTTTTCATAAATTTAATATTATTTAAGTATGGGAAAATTATTCCTAGTTTCTGTGACTAGATTTTACATTCATTCTTCATTTTTAGTCTTTTCTTCCTATATTTTGCCAAATTCCTTTTAAAATCATGGCGCTCTTTGAACATCAACACTGGGGTTTTAGATTCATTCCTCCCTCCTTAATTACAGAGATTATTTGTGATTATATGTTCCTAATTGTATTTTATTTGTGATTCTATTTTCTGACCCTTTATTTTGTTTTGAATAATCTGGCTATAAGGACATTCTCACTTGTTAATGAAACTTTTTGATATCTGTATTTCTAAATTAGAGTTGATGTCTGGCTAGGTTATGTTCCCTTTCTTGTCTATCATAAATTCCTGATCAGAGAATTATCCACCATCATATGTGATTTTTCTTCTTTGGAATTTGAACCTTTATGATTCCTTGAAGGTGACTCCATGCGTAAGTTCCTCATTGCATATTTTCAGGTCTACATTCAAGTTAGATGGAAACAAACTCTTGTATTGGGCTTTGAACTATTGACACTCCCTCTTTTTTTCTCTCCACCATGTTCCCCCATTCACTATTGACATTTAATTGACCCACCTTACAAGTAAGCGAACCAGATTTCCTTTGCTCTCTTGAGGTGAAAAGGCAGATAGAGCATGCAGTGGCATTTTAAAATATATTTGAAGAGGAGCGCTTTCACCAAATCACACTTGGAATAAGCAGATCTAGATGTTGTTTTCTGAAGGAATACAGTGCCTAACGCTGATTTTGCCCAATTTGCTGAAATCTAAAGAATGATCATTTAGAAAGGTTCATTTTTTGAGTTCCTTTTAAGAGTTATATTTTCATTCTTTAGTCATTATTGTACTTTCTAAATTACCTGTGAAGAGATGAGTTCATGTCAAGTTTATAATTACAATTAAAAAATGAACTTACCCTAAAGAGCTAAGGAAAATGAACTCTAAGAGAATCTTCTCTTTGATTTCTTTGAACTTATTTTTCTTTCCATTTAGGAGAACTTCCACCAAACCTGAGTGTTGAGAAGGATTCCTAAGGATGTCCCTCTTTCCTGACATTTGTATATAGTGTGTATACATGTATATATAGTATATATAGCATCATACATAGTAGTTATGACTTTCACATTCCATGAACTCAGCTGTACAAAATAGAACTTAGAAAAGTTTAACAGATCCTAATTCTTTCGTAAGCTTCACTTCTGTCAGAAAGTTGAAAATTAATCTAGTCACTTCAGGGTAAAAATACAATCTGTCCATGCTCTTCTTTTTCACTGTTTTGGTTACTGAAAGTTTAATTCAGTCAATTAGGTTTTTCCCACAACTATTTCCTTCTCAGAATTTATTCCAAGCTCCCTGAGGCAGGGAAGCCAGCCAACTGTCTCACACTCTTCGGTGTAAGCTTCAGCTGAGATGTGAAAGCCAAGAGCATATAAGGAAAGATACTCAGGAAATGTATATTGACTTTGATTGTAATTTGGAAATTGTACAAATTTTGCCAAAAGAAATATGTTGAATAAAGCATGGTTTAAGAGAATAAGCCCCAGAGTGTGTTGTATTGTGGAGGCCAGAAAAGAAAGGTATCTATTTCAAAATAACCTTGATCTTGCCATTCTTGGAGCAGTAGAGCTAGTGGAAAAAAAAAAGAGAAAATCCCACAAGGAGGTGCATTATAAGAATCTCCTACTCTAATATTTCAGTTGAGTTTGTCTAAAGTTGGTGTAGCCACTTTTTTTTTTTTTTTTTTTTTTCGGTAATAAAGAAATTTCAGTCCCTAAAGAGCAGTATAAGACTAAATGGATAATAACTGTTTTATTTTGATTCTGCTTGGTTCAAAAATCTTTAGGAAAATAAGGAGAAAATATGCTTTGATCTTAATTTCCTGAAGATTTGTAAAGACAGTTTTGGAAGAGGGCACAGGTTGGAAATAATGTAAAATAAGAATAAGATGTAGGAGGGATTTAAAATTGGCAAATCATGGAGGCAAGAACTAAGGCCTCTGTAAGGAGAAAATAAAAGTCAGGTTGCAAATACAAAAGAAAGTTTCACTACTAAGCAAACAAATCCAAACTGTATGTGTTTGGTGATGAAATTAACTGGAAAATTACCAATGATCTTCTCATTTTATGGTGGGTATACACAAATTAAATTACTGAGCCTTCTAGAATTAATTAGAGTCCCCCTGGATTAATTTATTCCTCAGTAGAATGCTCTATGTCAACTTCATTAAGGAGCTAAATATGATGATTTAGTTGGGTAGATATTAGGTAGGCAAACCCCTCCCTCCTTCTGTCTGTCCGTCTATCCATCCCTCCCCTCTACTCCTCCCTTCCTCCCTCTTTCCTTGACCTTTATGATATGAAACTCATTTAGGTTTAAATATACACCTTGGCTGATAGGACATAAATCATATGGTCAAAGAATAGAGCAACTAAAATTTTGAAGATGCACATATAGAGAAGTTCAAAGCACCAGAAAAATAAAACCTAGAATATTCAGCTAAAAATTATCATCCTTTTAATCAATGCCTTGCAGTGATGGCTTATTTATTTTATATTTCTTTCGTTGTTTATTTGTTTGTTGCATCAGGTGATTTTCCTTTATGTGACATTTCTTTCTGAATTATCAAAAGGCTACAGAACCTTTTAAGTTGTGTCTATGACAGATAGATGTTTTTTAGGATTATGGTGTGCAAAATACTTTTCAAGTTTTCATGAGGAATAGAAGAAAGACGATGACTTAAGAATTCTTGAATTTGAACTCTTCACAATTTAGTATAAAAGACAGAACTGACTCAGATAACGAGGGGGGGGGGCTTGTGAATTCAATAATTCTCTTCATTCTCAAATTCTCCGAAAATCCTCATTGTATTACAGAAAGACCCTTAAGGCCAATATCACTCTTCTACATATTATAAAAGTTATAGAATTAACTGTCAGGATATCCCTATGTCATAAAGCTTTGTGCACGAGCCAATTTAAGGTAAGCACTTTACTTTTGATCCAAACTCAGTGCAACATGAGACAGTTTCCCTCTTTGTGTTCTGGAGATCCATACTCTGGGATTTGAGTGACAGAAAAGTACTCCTTGCACCTATAATTGCTTTTTGGAAAACAAAGAATTCATTTAAAAGCACGTGTCAAGAGCTAGGGCTAAATGTTTTTCGGTTTTTGCTTTCAGCTCAGATTAAATTGGCTTTGAATGTAACAAACACTCCCTTTGATACCACAGATCTCCATGCAGGACTTTAAAGCATATTCCAAATAATGAATAACATTAAAGAAATAGACAATAAAGAAATGTAATACATGCCACAGGAGCAATACCATTATGTTTCAGATTCAATCTTTGAGAGAACATAAAACAGAAAATATAAGTACAAGTCATTTGGAAAATTTAAGTAGAATTTTCATAATTCATCTTTGGAATTTTAAAAAAAACTGAATCTCTGATATTTAGATTTTCCAGCTATTATACATCTTGTATCTGTAAGTCTATTTCTAATGCAATCAAATTAATTAGGTACAAATGAAAAGGAAGACTGAAAGCCTACATCAATAAATGTTGAATCTTTGTGACTGAATAGTAAAATCGTTTAAGGCAGTCAGATTGCAGAATATACAAATTTATATTTAATTTTCTTCTGTCATTGCACACATTATGTCTCAGATTTATGTTTCAATTTTTACATTAAACATTTCCTGTGACATTAAGAGGCTAGAAACCAAGAAATGAAAGAAAAAGCCAGTGACTTACAGGAGAACAAAAAGATGATGCTTCTATTTAGTTTTTGCTTTATTTTGAACTTTAAAGTTTTGAGCTTAAGACCTTTATTTTCATGCCATAAGAGATGGCTACTCTTTGAAATGTTTCAACTGTGTCAGCATTTCATCTTTAAAGGGCGTACAGAAGTAGGGTTGGACACCTGATATTTCAGACACCTGATATTTCTAAGTCACACATTATTTTTCTGCATTTTAAAGGTTATGTCAGCTCTATCCTTACAGTCATTCATTCAGCAAATATTTATTATCTACTTTGTAGTAGGAGCAAATCAATTGTGGATTCTGTCTTTATGTTGCTTATGTCTCCAAAGAAATAAAGTCTGTGCAACAATCAACGTAATGCCACTCAAAAAGGAGAAGGACCAGAAAGAGAGCACAGCCCTCCCTTAACTTACCATCATATATGAAAGCTAGACTCAGTCTTGCAAGGCAACAAAGAATTCAATAAATTAGATAAACTCATTCTTGATGTGCTATTAGGAAAAAAAAAACTTGTCTTCCACAATAAGTCTGATGGACTTTCTATATATAGACAGACTATATAGATTATCTGGGATCTTTAACTGGCAAGTCAGAAATCCCAACTCTAACTAATGAAGCAAATGCTTGTTTCTCTCTCTCTGTCTCTCTCTCGGTGGGGGGGGGGTGAGGTGGCAAGTGGGAGATGGAGGAGAGAGAAACAGAGATTGCTTCTGACATAGCCAATAAGGATCTGGCTCAACCCATGGATGCATATTACATTGTTTATATATTTTTTCTCTCTCCCCCCTCCCTCTCCCTCTGGCTCTCATCTTCCTATCCATCCCCACCCCTGAATTTGTCCCTGTTCCTTTCTATATAACAGTTTTATTTGTCCCATTCTGTGATGAAGTCTCTCCAGATGTCAAAGGACATGACTGCAGGTTTATGTTATCCCACCTTAATGCCTCCGTGAAGAGAGAGTTTATTTCTTACACTAAATAGATGTTTAAAAAAAATCCCAGAGAAAGAGCCGGTATTGGCCAGGACTGAATCACATCCCAATCCTGGGACCAATCGCCTTGCTCTGTTGGCCGGATCCTCGGACTGGCTGGCCAGAGAGAACTGGGAGACTGTGATGCAGCCATGCGTGGGATACGTGAGGCACAGCCCCTCATAAGAGATGGGCGATCTGGTTACCAGAAATAATGATGTAGTTTTTCCCAAATTTCACACCAACTGGAGTATGACAGTGGAAAAATAGTTTTATTAGAGAAATACTAGAAATTTTTCTCTATTTTTTTCCTGTCTCAAAAGAAAAGGTAATTTCATATCAAAATTATCAAAATTTCCCCTCATTTCTGCAAGTTTAAGATTTGAATGTGCATGCACATGTGTGTGTTTAGCCATGAGATTTGAATCCGATTTTCTTAACTCCTGTGAGCACAGCTTAAGCCCAATAAATCTCAGCAGGCATGCCAAGCCAGCCCTAGTTTTTCTTGCACTGCTTGGTGTTTAATCAAAAGGTCCTATGGCATTATGCAGATCAAAAACAATTTTGAAAATGCCATATGGCAACCCCTGCTAAATAAAGGTTTTGAGCCACAGTGGGTGATAAGAGCTCCTCAGTTGGAAAGGATAGAAATGTTAATCATGTTTGGGAAGATGTGAAAATTGGGGAGCAGCGAGGTTGGAAATAATGGTGCAGAGAGTGGGAAGAAAGATACTGTAATGTAATGAATATTCCTTACGAAAGATGTCTCTGATTTGCTACCTTTGCACAAACGTTAAGGAGCCAGGGGATGTAGTACTCTCACCAGTGTAGAAGAGGATTTATTAATTTTTCAGGCCTTCCCACATCATAATTCATAAAATACACTATATTTTTGTTGTAGACAAGGTTCATTAAACTCAAATTGTTTCAGTATTCTGCTTAAATTCTTAAGGTAAAAATATTTACAATATGTTTTAGATAACAAAGGATTTAAAAGCCCCAGAAGGTGTGTTTGTGTATGCATGTGCACACACATGCATGCACGTATGTGTGAAAAACATAGTTGCATCTATGCAGAAAGATCAATGGTCTCCTAGCCTGGATCTGTACCTTTAGCTACATAAACCTAGAAGGTCCTCTGGAGAGAAGCACATGCTCTTGATTTCTTATTAGAGCAGCTATAGAAAAATTTTCTCCCCCAGCCCCAACCACATAACTATTAATGGCTTCAAACTCCTGTAGAACTTTCATGGCTGATTAATGGAAGTCTCGGAGCACCGTTTTGTGGCTTTGGCTTGAATCTTTGGAATATTTCCCTTACAGTTTTTAGTTTTTGGCAATTATACAGCTCCAGATGGCACAAGCTTGCTTAGAATTGTGATGCTCTTTGTTGATGGAGTCAACGCTAAAGTGATACATACTCATGGATGAATTTTACATCACCTTGTATATTGTTTAAAGCTATAAAACTAATAAAAAAGTCAACTTTTTGAAAAAATAAATGGGAACTAATCTAAATAAATGTCCTCTTTCACGTGACGTGTGAAGCTATTTGAAATCACATTCTATGAAGGCGATGAAATTCTACATTTTAGTGGGTGTGCTACATCGTCTTACCCCCCATTTTGAGAAAAGCAGTGAGCATTTTGGGCTGAATGGGCATAACTTTTATCTAGACCAGTGTCATCCAATAATTTCACATCCAGTCAGGTTTTGAAGAAGTCTCTGCAAAGTTATAACACTCAACATCAGATGTGGGGCATAAAATGCATGTGAGGAGGCCACTACTTTTGGTAAGAATAGTCAGAGATAAAAGGCACTGTTTCAAATTGTCAGGGAGAGTGACTCTCCAGAATGAGGTTCAGCGCTTCAGCAACTTGGGCAGGTTTCAGAAATGTAGCTCTAAGTTCAATGGAGAAACTGAAATATTTACTCAGAGGTAAGGCAGAGGCCCAGTTAGGCAGATTGGGCAAACATGAAAGGGCTTGAAGATAGTCACATATAATGAGCAGATGGGAGAAAACAATTCAACCCAGGTACGCTTTGTACCAGGAACAACAACACAATCTATAACAAAAGATCTTAGCCTTTTATTCAATATATGGATGATCTTAAATAATATTGGTTCAGTGATGTGATACAGCTTTCCGATGGATGACATCAGTGTTTACAATGAGGAGAATGATGAGTAGCTGGGGAAAGCAGACAAATTCTGCACAGCACACATAATATTTTAGAGCAGACAATATGATGTGGTATGACAGATGTTTTGAAAATGGAATATTTGACACAACATAAAAATCAAGCCCATAAACTAAGTTCTTGTATTTATGTGTTTTCATTATTTCCATTAACCTTATCCCATCCCTGAGATCAGTTCCTTTATAATCTCTATACTTGTTGAAAGCTTTGTATATTACCTGATTTTCTCTGTGATAAATGACCTTTTTCTTTAAAAGAAGCTTCATAATGGATTTTAGTAATTTTAATTGTACAGTCATTCTATATTGATTTTTCATTTTTGTCCTTTAAATAGTGGTAAAAATATATCAACCGTACGTACTACACTGGAAAATCACACCTGCCTTCCTCCTGTGCATGAGACTTTGTATAATTACACTTCATAATTCTGTTAAAAATTCATGGTCACTTGTGATTCCTGTACCTTTACAGAATACAAAACTTAGTATCTGGGTAAGAAAAGTAAAATGTCTTTGACTTTAAGGCATAGATTATAAATAATTCATTTTGGAACAGTACTGTTTATGGTTGAAAAATTAGAAGCATTTTAATTTTTCCTCATAATTTTATAATGGTGGAATTAATATTATACAGTCTAGAAACAACAATGACTGTTGAAAGATAGTGGTCTAAAAAAACTAGATTAAAAAAACCTCTTTCACTGTTGAATTTGGATAGTATGTTAATTTGTAAAAGATTCCATAAAATTTTGCTAGGACAATGAACACCAATATTTATTTTCATTTTCCCACTTATTTAACCCATTTCATTGCTCTTCATTCCTTCCTAATCTCTTTGCCTACACTGGGAATTATTTTCTTTGTGCTGAAGAGAATATTTAGTATTTCCTTTAGTAAGGGTCTGTTGCTTACATTGTCTACGTGGGTCTGGAACTTGGAGGAAAGCTTTGTTTTGATGATAACAGATACATGCTGCTACTGAGACGGTCTAACATACATGCAATCGGATTTTCAGAAGGAGCGACAGGAGGGGGGAAAAGAACAGAACAGAATTACTAGTTGGAGAGATAAGTAAGAATTTACTAAAACTCATGAAATAAGAATCTATTCTTTCACAAAACTCTGGAAACCCCTTAGTAGGATAAATAAAAAGAAAGGCATAAAGGCATAAAGCAGAATATCATTAAAATACAAAAAAGAAGAGCAAATTTTAAACTCGCTAGAATAGTGAAATCTACAAGCAATGTTATGCCTGTTCAGAGTGATGCAGGAAGTTCTCTCAGCTGATTCTGAGTTAGATCTTCACTAGTGTACAGGTGAGGCTCTCTCTGAAACCGTCTTTTTTCCATAACCCCAACATACTAATACACCCTCCTCTTCAATTCATCACTACATTTCTCAGTAGACTCTTTGATAAGTATTAGGGAGATTATGGATTTCCCAGTGGTGTTTAATCATGAAGTGTATTTTCCCCCCTTGAAGTGCAAGGCACGTCTCTCAGCTGTGGGAATATCAAGCAGAGGCGAATGTAACTAATAAGGCTTAAGCTAATATGGTCCCCCAATTTCTAATGCTTCTCTCATCTGGCTTGTGTATTCTTTTTAGACAGGACAGAGGAGACATCTTGAAAAGTAGCACTCATCAAGCTGATGTAATATGGACCACGGATATGTGCCCAAAAAGGAATGGCAGCTAGAAAGCTTTTATGAACATATGGCAATTCCTATAGTTTCTCTCCATCTTTTCTCCTTTTCCTGAATTTGCCTTTACCCACCCCCCCCAACTATCATGATTCAGGATCTGCCCTAGTGGAAACACAATACTACTCAGAAGAAACCTTTTGAAATGGATGATGGCAGGTGTGAGTAGCAGTAGTGCAGAGAATAACAAAGTTATAAAATTGCAAAAAAACATCTTTAACCAAGTGCATATTTTGGTACATAAAAAAGCTAACAAAATGGTTTGGGAAATGCTTCATTTATGGAAGGGAGTATGAGAGGCCACTATATGAAGATATTAATGACAATATGGTATAGATGGGACATGCCCACCAACTCAAATTAATTCTAAAAATATTTTTCTACATATTCTCTTTCCATCCCCATGCAAATATTATACTTTGTTTCATTTAAAAAAGATACAATACAAAAATTCTAGTAATCATAACCATGCTGGTGACCAGAACTTGGCAAAAAATATGGATTCAAAACATGTTGGATCCTGACATTATTATATAAGTTAAATCAAATAATTAGTGCCAATACAGACTTTTAGATCTGTGACAATCATACCAATATCAAGTTTTTAAAATATTGATGTATTTTCAGGGAGTTTGGCCACTGCCCCCAGCTTTCAAAGCTCCCTGCCTTCACAGCTCTTACCCAAGACCTCACCAATTTCTCCACTATCCACTGGCACATAGGGGTTGCCTGTAAACAGAGGGAGACTATGGAGGTCTGCTGGAGATGAAGGCCCAGAGGCTGTAAGTCCCCTTACAACTGTTAAATTTCCCTGTTAAAGTTCACATCCATCTTATATTAACAAATCAGATTGTAGGATTATGAAAAATAAAAAATTTTATTAATTCAAATTTATGCATAAAAGAAGAGTAATATTTTAGATAGCAGTTGTTCAGTGCTATTTATTTTCAAAGTATCCATACAAGCAAAGCTGAGAATTAAGAGATGACCAAGAGGATAAATTTGAGAGAGAAATTTTATGACCTTAGTCAGGAAATAGAATTAATATCTCAAGCACAGAAACCTGAAGGGAACCATAAAATGTTCACTAGCTGTGCTTAAAACACCTGCAAACTCTCCCAAACCTATTCACACACCTAATGTCTATTGATCCAGTAGCTAAAAATCCAGCTCAGACAGATTTATTGCATAATGAATAAATAAAATGATTTTAAACAGAAGGTTTACCTACTATTTCTTGTGACTGATTTTCAAAGCAGCATGCATAAATGTCAGTGGTGACACATAACATGATATAAGATTGCCATGTTTGGAGGCTGGGTTGGTCTAAAGGACAAAAACCTTATGGACACCTAGGGCAATATGGTTTACACATGAACCTAAAATCAAAGCTGCCTAAAGATGACTCTTCTGGAGAGCTTCTCATGTCTACAATTCCATTAGATCTTTAACGATTTAGGGAAATAAATATGCATTTTGGAAAGACCCAACAGAATTAGATATGTACCCGGGAACGTTTTCAGCACTGCTGTTTTTGTTCTCTAGAACGCCTGGATTTGGAAGGGAGAAAATACAATAGAAACAGGTTTTAGAATAAATTTAGGATATGGCAGTGCTAACAGCTCCTGCAGGCCCCAAGGAATAATTTTAAGAGGAGGAGGAATTCTTGGGAGGAGCACTTTTGGTGTTTGGAAAGTCATAAAGGAAAAGTTTTATGGTGATTAGATGCCCAGGATACATTTCAGAAAGACCTCAAGTAATGCTAAACCCACTGAATCCCTATAAAACATTTTAAAATGATAAAATCAGCCATGTTATCCTTACCTGAACACTAGTATTACTGTAAATTTACATGTTGACTTTAGTTTATTAACTGTGCATAAAACTGAGTTTTATTTAATAGAATCCAGTGTTAGTCAATGATTGGGGGGGGTAATGATATTTTCTTAAATTTGAAAATGTTATAATCAAGCATTATTTCAGAGTAACTAAAGATTTGGATGATGTTCTAGATATTGAGAAATTTACAAATTAATTACCTTGTTTCTTTAAAACCCCATTTTTTTTCTTCCCTTTATAAATTCAAGAGTTTAGAGACAAGTATCCTTGATTAGAAAATATGATGAATGTCTTCCACCTTTATTAGTTTAGGTCATAAATCACTTAAATCCAGATATAGTATACCTGCTTTATTTAAACTGTTTTTTAAGGAAAGCATTTTGGTTAGGAATGCAGGGCATATTTTAGCTTTAATGTTACGATCTTTAATACAGTAGGCAACACATTATGTTAATTAGTATGTATTAGAATGTGGAAAGCAGATCCATGAAAACATTGGACTATTTCTTAATTCCTTACAAAGAACATATAAAGGGACAACTGCAAAGGACAAAGTTTAAGTATAGAGAAAAGATTATGAAAGGATACGGACGATGCAAAAGAACAAGAATATCTGAAGAGTGTATCCTCAGATGACAAGGAATTTCTTCATGGCGTTTCATGCTGCTACACGGTTCAGTCAAGAACTGGACGTGATAGTATGCTTTGGGCAGAACAACATGGGGGTCACTGTGTCCCAGGATTGGAGCTCTACTCAGCTATTTAAAGGAGAAGCTAATGGAAAAGATTGAAGAAGAGGCAGAGAAAATAAATGAAAACAACTACTTAAAGAATTTGGCAGTGATTAGGAATGATGGTAACAAATTAAAAACTTATGGAGATTTTTTGTAAAGGGAAGAGGCTTAAGCACATATAAATGATGCAGAGGAAGGAGTTAGTAGAAAACAAGCGATTGGACATTCAAGAGGACATTTAGAGAATTTCCTTTGAAAGTTTCTTGAAATAATGAAATAAATGATGGGATCTTAGGCACAGGCAGTGATATTAGTCACAGGCATGGCACAGAAATGAAAGGAATGAGAAGGTAAATGGTACAAACAAGGCAATGATGATAAATGTAACACCAACACCACCATTTGTGGATGCCTATCATGTAAAGCAGTGTGCAAAACATTTAATATCATCTTTTATAACAATTTCAAATGTTATCTCTATTTTGCCCATATGGGAACTGAGACCAAGAGAGTTTAATGTTGCCAAGAAAATTGTTGGAGTATCCAACTTTATAATCTATTTTTATAACAACCATGATGTTCCCTTATTTGTAAATTTGAAGATTTATGTGGAGAAAGTTTCTGAATGGTTTTTCACTTCATGAAGTAGATGAGTCCATTTGCTGAGAGAATGAGATGGGAACTGATTTTTTTTAAGGAGAGGAAATGATAAAAAATGAGAATATGAACTAAGTGCACATATCTGGCTTACTGGAAGTTTGGCAATCATGAATTTATAATGTTACAATCTCCTAGAAAATGTAATTTTATTTTCTCTAAGTAAAGATGAGATAAAAGGATGGAGAGAGTAGTAGTCTGTAATCATCCTATTTTTCATTCCCATGGTGAGTGAGAAAAATATGGGACCAGGAAATTAAGACAGCAGTTGAAAATATGGACTGTGTGATCTAGGATTACAGGATTCGTGTGTCCAGGCTGGATAGAGAAGGAGATGGAGACCAGAAGAATGGTATGAGAAGGACAAAAAAAAAAAAAAAAAAAAAAAAGTCTCGATTAATTGACTTTCCTGATCTGGCTGAAGAGTAGGTACAGTGGGCGCAGCTGAACAAATAAGCTGGAAGACAGACTCAGAAAAGTAAGAACAAAAATGATAACCATAACACTAACAATGTGAAATAACAACATAAGTGGCTGACATTTCTCTCTTACTATGTGCAAAATTATCAGAGAAGGTGATTGGAATATGAATTAGATATTTCACCTACAGAGTAACTTCAGTATATGGTCATAGGAGAGGGTCCCTAAAAGAGAGTGGAAGTGGAAGACAGCAGACGTGAGGAAGGTAAGGAAGAAAGGATCAGGGCGTTAGATGGTCAACCGTGAGATACACTGAAGGTTGCTAGAACCGAGGCGGGACTTACTGGGAAGAGGACCCTTGGGTGCCATTGCCTTTAAAGACTAGATGGAGGTTGTGACCAGAGCCAGTGGGTCACTACTCTTCCACAGAATAGTGCTTGCCCACTCAGCATGCAGTGTTTCCCGACAAACAGCAGTTTGAGTCCATATAATTTAGGCAAAACTGATTATATTACAATACCTAAAACTTTTTTTTTTTTTTTTAACTTAGTACTTTATAACGACAGCCAAGATTTGAGAATAACTGAACTATTTATTGGACAGAAATGCTTTGGCAAGAGTTAAATGTATGCACGGATGAAAACGCTACAAATGGCATGGAGAACGACTCACTTGGTATCTTCACTCTTCCCACTAAGGAACTAATGACAGATCTGACAATGTTTACCTAAGAGTATTGTTTACATCTTGATAACATCTGTATATCCTCTTCAATCATTGATTATCACTATTCATTTATCCTCCTCTGTCACCATTAGTCTGTGCCAGGAGAAGCAGTTAATTGTTTCAGGGAATTTTTAGTAGCTGCAGAGCATTTAGAACCCATGTTTACTTGTTCAAAGATAGACTTTATGTTCACAGCCTTGATCTAATCACTGTATGGCTTTAGCTAATGTTTCTAATTGCATACAGTTACATCATACACTTATGATGGTTTACTCCCCTCGATTTTATTCTACAAAAAAATTATCACATCAGTTGGCTTTTAACTAGGATGCCAGTGGAAATGTTAGATAAGATTATACATTTTAAAACTTAAAAGCCAGTACTCTAACCTAAAATTCTCTCTCCCTATGCAGTCATTTACTCTGCCTCACCCTATACTGTACTATCAACCCTCTTACCCATGTGCAGCTACCTGACCACTTGGGCCATATCACTTCATTTCCCAAACCTTAAATTCAATAGAACCAATACAAAACCTTCCCCTAAAATCTACTCATCTCGCAGTTACTTCCATGTCATTAAATGACCCCTGAAAGGTGCTGCTATTTAGGTAAAATTTCTAGGGAATCCCTACGGGTCATCTGTATTTTTTAGTTTCCTAGTAAACACGGTTTACAATCCAGCGGCAAGTCCTGTTGACTTTACGTTTCTCCCGTCTCTACCCCCACTGTACCGAGCCCCTGTCATCTTTGTGTGGCCACTCCAGCGTCCCTCCTAACTGCTCTCACTACCCTGGGATCCATCACCCAGGCAGCATCTCTGCAACGTGCATTACTTCACACTACTGCCTCTTAAACCCACCTAGTGACTTTGAATTGCAATTATTTATATGATGCTGGATGTAGCTAATGCTTTTGTTTTTGATGTCACCTTCTATAAAGAACTTCTTTCTTTTCCTTAGGCACACCATGCTTGTCCAGTTCTCAGAGCTCTGCAGAGGCTGGTCCCACTCTTTGGAACTCTTTCACCCCAGATTTCATGCCCAGCCCATTTTCATTATTTGGGTCACAATCCAAATGGTGCCTTCTCATCATGCCTTCCCTGTCCAACACCTATAAACAAATTTTATCTACCCTGGCCTTACTCCTCTTTCCTTTGAAGCTATTTCACTTTTCTTGATAGAAATTATCACTACCAGAACTCATTGACTGTTTGTTTATTGTATGCCTATTCCCACTAGAGAGCTATTATAGTCACTGACTTTTCTGCCTAATTTATCTCAATATCCCAAAAGCATACAACAGAGCTTAATAAGTAGTAACTATTCAATAAATACTTGGTTGAATGAATCAATGCACAGCCAATGTATGTGGGTTACTTTGTGATTTAGAAACTAAATAATTCCAAACAAATTTTAATTCATAAAAAATTCATAATACATTTATAGAATTTTTACTGGTTTTATAACTAAACAGAAGACGTATATATGCCACACATGATAGTGCCACCATGAAAACAGAATTTGGTAACATAATCACTCCCCTAAACTCAAAAATTTTGCTATCCATCTAAATATAATTAAAGTGGATTGTGACATGGATGGAATGCTTTTCAAAATGGCAAAAGCTACTTAAGCATCATCATATGAATGGATGAACCAAATATGGTATATCCATACAACAGAATATTATTCAGCCACAAAATGAAGTGAGATGCTGGAACATGCTATAACATGAATGAATCTTGATCATATTGAGTGAAATAAGCCATACAAGAAATATCCAATAACTTCTCTTATATGAAATACTTCAAATTCATAGAGACAGAAAGAAGAATAGTGGTTACTAGGGGTAGATGGGATGGGAGAGGAGGGAATGGGGAATTATTGCTAAATGACTGAGTTTTGGTCTGGGATGATGAAAATAGACTGGAAAGGGTTAGTGGTGAAAGTTACACAATATTGTCATTATACTTAATATCAAAGAATTGCCTACACAGAACAGTTTAAAGTATTTTTATGGCATATATATTTTCTCACAATTAAAAATAAATAATTAAAAATGAATTTAAAAAATTAGTCTGTTAACATTTCCTTTTATGTGACAGATGCCAGAACTTTACAATCACGTGTTTAGTGCGAGAGAGGCTATATATAATATATATATATTTGGGTACTTGTGTATGTTCCTGCTTGTGCATGATTTTTCTTGTCCTGTTATGGTGGTGACAAAGAGCTAAGGTTATTTCCAAACAGACAAATTTGAGTTATAAAGCACTTTACAATCCATTTTGAAGAAATCACTTAAATATTTATGAAACCACACAGGACTTTTGAAAGTTGTGGTGAAGAATTTTAACCTATTCTTTTTATTATGAAATATTTCAGGCATAAAAAGGTATGATGAATACAATAAATACTCATGAGTCTACCTTTCAGTTATGAAAACAAAGGTTAGAAATACAATCCCTCCATAATCACAAACTTTTTCTTTCAAAATAATTGGCATTTTTCTGAATTTAGTACATCATATATACATATACCAATGCTGTTATATATAATTTTACTATGTGTCTCTAAACTATTAAATTGTCTTGCATGCTTTTCAAAACGCTGTCCATGCTTCCTTACACTTGGCTTTTGTTGTTTGCTCAAATTTCAAGGATTTATACATACTGATAAATGTAGCTGTAGTCCATTCATTTTCACTACAGTTTAGTTCTCCATGTTACACATCTAGTAAAACTACTCTAATTTTATAACTAAGTATTGATGAACATTTAGTTTGCTTCCCATTTTTCACTGTTATAATAATGCTGTTAGCATTCTTGTACATGTTTCAACCACATTCCCAAGAGTTTTTCTGGAATACGTACTTACCACTGGGAGATTTGCTTGATATTGCTGAGCTGTTCTCCAAAGAGACTGTTCAATTTACACCTTCATGAAAAATGTGAGAGATTTGCTGTGTCTTCACACTCTTGGGAAAACTTGTTATTTTTAAGCTTTTTAATTTTTGCCTGAAAAGTGTTAAATACATCACTTAGTGATTTTAATTTCTATTTTCTTGATTACCAGTGATGTTATTTTTTTTCCCCACAGGTTTACTGCCATCATGTTTCTTCTACGCTTCTATAAATTGTATACTTATACATTTTCCTTAATTCTCTACTGGGTTATATATCTTTTATAGTAGTTTGTACAAGTTCTTTACATTGTGGAGCAGCAACTCGTTGTTCAGTGCTATTGCAGGTAATATCTAGTCTTCCCTTGTCTTTATTTTGAAGGTGTTTTTGAATGAACAAGTTGTTTTTAATAAAATGATTCCCTGAACTTTGTGTTATTTCTTTGTTTTTAACCTAACCCGCTTGAGGGAAGTCCTAGATTTATTAATTTTGCATCTTTTTTTTTTTTTTTTTTTTAATTTTACATTAGCACACAGACCACACCAGGGTAATCTCCGTTTTAGCATTAGTGAGGATATTATACATAGCTCACCCTTTGACAGGAAACAGCCCTGTAAGATTTCTGGCTTACCTGGAGCATTGATTCGACTATATTGTGGGGACCTAAGGTCTGGTCTTGTCTTTTGGCACTTATTAAAGCCTCAAATTTTACATTATGGAGACCAGGAAATTCCCAAAGAGCAGGTGGAGAGAGAAAACCCTTTTATAATATGCTTTCTGCCCTTTGTTGGTTTTGGACTTCAGCAACTTCTCATTTTTATTGCAACCTCATCTGTTTAATTAAAAGACATGTTTTTATATCTTATTTCATATTTTTGTGTTTTTAGGAGAAGCGTATTCAGACTAAGTCATTTGACACACTACCAAAATTTGCACCCAAACCACACTTACATTTTAGGAGCCTTTTTCTAGATCAGGAAGTATGAAATACCAAACACCAGTAACTCTCTTTCAGAATTTATATTTTAAGTTCCTTATATTTTTTTTGTTTTAATTAATGGCTATTACTCTCCAGTGTCCATTTTTGTTTTATTCTACCATTTTGGCTTTCAAATTATCTTCTCAACAACCAATATCTGATTTTGAACTTTCCATATTAAGCTTCATACTTAATGTATATTTCATACCATTTAAGACATTCCTACCATTTTAGACTCAGCATATTTTATATTACACACACACACTGTCTCTCCCACACACACATAGAACATTTTATTTATCTGCACTGACAGATTATGCAGCCCAGAGATACCTCTGAGAATTTTATAGCCCTTCATTCAGAGGACGTTGTGGTACACACCATCATATATTTGTATCATTGCCTCCATTTTGAATTAGCTTATAATTGAAGCTTTTATGCATGTGCTCTCCTATTTAAATAGCAGGAACACTAAGAATATTAAACTCCTGTGGGCTGGAGCTGTTGTGCTTCAAGTGATTAAAGTTAGTTAGTTATAACTTTGGGTTATTAACCTTTTGATCTGTACTTTCTAGTTTATTAGAAGCCTCTGGGATTTTATCACTATACTTTTTTCAACATTGCAAGTAAAATAGGTTTTTTTTTTTCCATGATAAACTTATACCTGATCATATTAGAAAATTCCTGAATTTGAGTCAAACTATTATTTTTAATGATTCATGGCAAGTTCTTACTATGTACATCTCTATTAATGTGAAATCTACCTTACCCACAAAACACAATTTTTCAAACATAAAACATCATTTAGTTAAAACTTCATATCCATTTTCATTACTTGTTAGCATGCTAGATTTACTCACATAATTGTTTTGATTTCAGGTCCTGAAATTTGATTTCTTCATTATTACCCCAGGGTTTTGCAAACTCTATCATGCCCAAGTATGCCCGAGTTTCTTAAAAATACCAACTCTGGCCACATCGCCAGAGATTCTGACAATGTATCTGAGACACAGTCTGTCAATCTTTGTTTTTAAACGAACATTGAGACTATTGTTTCACACTAACACTGTATTATACACAAAAAGAACAGAAATATAATGAATAGGGATTTAGGTTGAAAGTTAACAGAGCTTGTCAGCAGAAGTTAATGTAGACATCAGTGGAAAAATTCATTGAATAACTGGATCAGCTACAACCTCTTATTTACTAGGTAATTTAAAGCTACTTACCTGTCATAGAAAATTAATCTTACAATTTTCATTTTTCCTTAGTTTATAGTTCATCTCTATTTCAATATATCATAGGCATCTCAAACTTAATATCACTACAAGCAGATTTATTATTCCTTTGGCACATACACATCCAATTAATGCTGTTGAGTATACAATTTATAATTGTTTAAAATGGTTCTTTTTCTCTCCATTGCTACAGATTCTATTAGGATCCTCAGTTCCCCAGTTGGCAAATGAAATTGCTGAAATACGAACTGCTCACCTTGTTCCTTTTCAAATGCAGCCAATCCTTCCTCTAATTTATAGCAAAAGTAAACTTCGTGAAATACAAATATAATAGCACTGATTAGAACCTTTAGCTGAGCTCCTAACTTCTCAGCTCATTAGGATCTGGAAGTTGGGTCCTTCTCCAGCCTCAGTTCTAGTTGTTTTACCTGAAATGCTCCAAGAAACCCAAGTCTGGTTCATGTGACCTCCCTTTTCACGTTCCCATGGTTTTGCCACTATTATTCCTCTTTCTAGATCACCTGCATTTTCTTCTTATCTGCTCTTTTGACGCTTACCAACCTACAGAAATGTAGCCCATATTTCATCTCTTCTTGGGCAAGACTTTCCTGTCCCTCTTCAATATTTCGCTGGAACCCAGTCCAAATTTGTTATACTTCCTGTGACGTTCCCTACCAACCTCTAATTGTGTTTATCTCAAACCTTACTAAACCAGGGTTGTATCCACTGGTTTTCTAGATTATCACCCTGATAATCTGTAATCAACTTGAAGGCAGAAATTCCCTTCTATTAGTCTCTACTTTTATACTATTTGACACACAGTAGGCATTTAATAAATATTTGTTACATATATTTGAATGGAATTGTGTGAATGAGTCTTTTGTAAACAGTAACTGGGTGTGATTTCAAAATGTCTTTGATTTCTGAATAAAATCCAGTTGATTTTATTTTCCATTTGGGTATTAATCACATTTGAAAATATCATCTACAAGATATTTTACCCTAATTCTCTCTGAAACAACATTCTAAATATTTTTCTTGCCTTGTTAATCCTTTGTGTATTTTGAAAATATTGCCTGGAATGTTTTGTCTGTGGGGACTCCTGGTTATTAGGAACTTTTTAAAATGTTTCTTGTAACAAATTCGCTGGCAGTTTATAAATTTGACATTGTCTAACCTAATTTGAAAGATTATCAGGGAATGGCATTGACATACCCAGAGGGAGTAGGCACTCACCTTGCTTAGCTTTAAACTGTTTTTCTCAGTGATAATTCTCATTTAAATTGAACTAAGTTGCAGGAATGGATTTGATAAAAACAACAAAATGTTTTAATCTGCTAAAATAGTAATTGAGTATATAGTTAACATTTTCTAGAATATAGTAACCCATTTTTAAAAGAATAGAAGCTTCATTATTTACATATCAAGATTTTTGAGGATTGACAATGAATACATTAAGTGATATATGTATAGGCAATGAATTTGAACATGTGGGATAAAGTTTCCATTTGTCTTTCAGAGAAAATAGACTATAAAACCAAAAATAACACAACAAAAGACTCATTTTCGTAAAACAATCTCTTTTAGTTACTCACATATGAGGTGGAGAATGAGTGCTACATATTTCCCATCTTTGAATTGTTATTTCTAAAATGTCTTCACTGACTTTTCCCCAAATTTCTTATTTTCTCTTTCTACACAGAACTTTGGAAATCTGACAATAAATCACTTTACTGAGCCTATGTTGCAATGCCTTTAAAAATGCTGTTTCCCAAATGTCCTCACCTACTTAAAATATAGTAGAAAGACTGACCCTTTGCAACTTCAGTTTAGTTCACTGGCTCATTTTAAAAATCTGGCATTTTCATTCCTGACATTTACATATCACTTCATAATTTGATTTTTCTACAATCATTACAGATAATGTTAGTTTATAAATTATCTAAATTTGTTAAATCATTCCATTTTTAAAACAATTTTGTTAAGTAGTCATTACTAAGAATATGCTACAGCTGAGTAAAGTGGGACCCAACAAAATTAAATGGTATTTTCCACAATAAGCCTGTAGCCTTAACGCTCAAAGTAGGACATCTGAATAGCCAAGTGAACTTTCCAATTGTTAACATCTAATTTTCAAAAAGTCACAATATGGCTGTCATGCAACTATAAAGTGAACGCATGCCAAAGATTTCATTTAACTGATTAATCAATGAGGAAGTCACTTAGCTTCTAAAACCAGCCCAAGAAACAACGACGTGAGGTATATAGTCAATGTAACAAACAAACATAAGGTTCGGATTGCTAGGTTAGACAGAAAACCAGTTCCAGACAGAAAAAACTGTTTTCACAAGCCCATAAACCACAACCTGTGGAATAATCTCCAATTTGCATCTCTAGGAGAGAAAAGGCTGCAAAGTTAACCTCTGCCAATAGCAAGTTGGAAAATGTCCAGGAAAAAATAAAGCCCAGTACTGCTCCTTAAGAATATGCAATAAACTTTTGTCTATTTCCAAGTTTCAGGTAATTTTTTCTGACATATTGCACCACATTATTTTAACCGGCTTTTAACAGATTCCATAGTATTGAAAAAGTTTCTACTTGAAGGGTATCTGGGGAGTATGTTTTAATGTCATTTAATGGATGGTATCTAAGTTTCCCGGCTACTATGGGAAATACCACAATTTAGATTGATTTAAACAGAAAATTCATCGCTCACGGTTTGGAGGCTGGAGGTCCGCAATGGGGGCGCCTGCGAGGCGAGGTTTCTCCCGCGGCCTGGAGCGCTCCGGGGCTGGTTGCCTGGGGCCGGGGCGCCGCGCTCTCCCCGCCCCTCCGCTGCCCTTTATTTCTGGGTTTTCCGCTCCCCCGGGGCTTTCTCTTCACGAGGCGTGCAGAAATAGGAGTAAGACCCATCCTGGCATAGTTGGGCCCACCTGAGCTAAACAGAGTATCTTCCAAAGGGCCTATCTGCAATCGGTTCACACCCAGGGGGATGGGATTAGTCTTAAGAACGTGTTTTTTTCCTGGGGTTTGTAATTTAACCTACCACAGGTGGGAAAACTGAAGCTCTAAGAAATTAAAAGACTTACTGAAAATAAATTGCAAGTTGGGGTAGAGCCAGAATGGGAATCCGAATTTAGTGTTATTTAGGCTGAAACACAATGGGAATCCGAATTTAGTGTTATTTAGGCTGAAACACCACCTTTCACACTGAGTGGATGTGAGCCTGTCAGACGACCCCACCCATCTCCTTGTAATATATTGAATGTGTAGGTCTGCGGGTCCCAGGATGTTTTATTTAGCTAATAAAAAACTGCCTCTCCTTCCTGTTTCTAACTGTACTCATCCCATTATGCTTTAAAATGGATCTTACCTAGTTATAAAGGTATGGATAAAAATAATTATAAAATGCATCAAAAACAAATGAGAACTGGTTATTGTCAAATGCCTTTCACATGGTTCAACTATAAGAAATTACCATCTTCTCGTCTAGACTGCTGGGGTCTTCCAAAACCATGGTGAAGGACAGACTAAGACTATAAAGTAACAGACTTACTGACCCTCTGGATATGCCTGCAAAACTCTTGTGTAATTGAGTTAAGCCATATTCAAGGTCAGAACACTACGTGTACACACACACACTGCTGATCCTCTTGGATCTCAGCCTGCCTTGTTGTCAGGCTTAACTCTTTTCAATCATCCCTCAGCTCAGCTGATGCCTCACGGGAAAAAAAAAAAGTGTAGTGAGCAATGCTTTATTTGGGGGTGGGGGGAGCTCTGTAGAGATGAAACCATTCATGCTGAGCTCCCGTCTTATAGTTGTAAACATACTCTTTTGGCATTTATAGTAGAGGGCAATGTTGGGAAAAAGAGACTTCACATCCTTATAAATTAATCTCTGTGGAATACTCCAAATTTTGCACTGAGGTGTTGAAACATAAATCGGACAGTTCTATTTCTCCTATGTTTGTAAAACTTGAAATTAATTCCAACAATGTAAAGTCCCAGAGAGCAATAACTACGTATTTGCCATCCAAAGATCCTTCTTGCCTCCTCTCTGCAAAAACATATCTTCAACTTAATTAGAGAAAGTATTTTTCCTGTAGCTAAGCAGCTGGCTTACGTACTTAGGAGCAATCCCTGATACAAATGGTTACAGTGCACACATTTTAATTTAATACAATAAAACTTTTTATTTTATATATCTCAAATTAAAACAGGGACTACAGATAGCTTCAGAAGTCAGTACCTAATTGCATATCTCTTAAACACTCATGGAAATCCTAATGGTTAGTTTATAGAACTAGAAATGCAAGTTGATGCAATTGAAAAGGAAGAGTTTAGTTTTCTATTTTTTTATAATTGTATTATTACTATTTTTTACAAAACTTGTTTCTCCTTAAAATATAAAATATTACTATTTATAATTTATTCTTATAGGCTGCAAAGTAGCATTTTTATTTAACCAGAATACAAAAATTTGTAAAATCTCTTTATCTAATATGCATATCAAACTTCAAATTCCATGGTCCTGAGTAAACAATGTTTTGTCTCCTTGACTAGACTCTTACCCTCCTTTCTCCCCTCAGATCAAGTGTAACCTATTTATTCTTCAAATAAAACCATCTGCTCCTTTGGCCAAATGGGAGAGTTGTCAAGGCTATGGAGTATACAATTTCTCCTGATACTCCTTTATTACCATCCTGCTTAAGCAATCAGCTACAATGTACATAAAATGTAGTGGTTCATCATAGCATATGCCTGTTCTATTATTTTTCTTCTATAGTTATTCCTATAAGAGAAATGCAAATTAGCAGTAATATATTTCCAGTTCAGACAGATGTAAAATAATCTTATTTATATAACTGTTTTTTTTTTTTTCTCTTTATTCTTGAATTCAAGCCAACCAAACAAAAAACTATGGAAAAATGCATTTTAGGGATCAAAGCTGAAGCTTATAAGACATTCTTTGGTGAGAAAAGAATGTAACTGGATCTTTACTATGAAATGTTAGAAATAAAGAATAATTAAAACAGGATACAATTCATGGTATGCAATAGTTGAATAAGTCATTCTGTGTTAGTAAACAGATATGGCCTTTATTTCTATCCTCAAAATTCCTTTTTGGGTTAAAGCTTGAGCTTCTGTGATTATAGAAACATTATCTTGAGATTCAACTCCTCCTTTTAATTATCCGTTATTGAACTTCCAGTACTGTTCTCCAGCCATATTTTCATAAATAAGAATGACTCTGTCCTCCAAAAATGCAAAAAAGAAATCAAGGCACTCACAATTTTCTCCGTAAGGGGGAGTTTGGGAGTGAGACATTAACAGACAAAATTACAGAGTAACATAACTAATTCTGTATTCAGAATTCAAAGGCCAGGTGTCCTCTGAAGTGGGCCTTGAAAGATGAGTCAGAGCAGTGAATAAGGAGTGGAGTCCGAGGCACACTGACAAGCACGTGATCCAGGAGATTGAGAAAGTCTTGTCATGTTCAAGACCAATGAGAATTTCAGTATCTATGAAGCTTAAGGGGCAGAGTATTTGTATTTGTCAGAGTATTTGCATTTGTCAAAATAGTCACAGCGTCAGCTCCGATTTAAGGAAAGGGGAATTAACTGTGCCTTTTGACATAGGAGTTGCGTGAATATATAGGCAGGGAAGAAAATGTTAGAGACAGTGTTTGGAGACTAATTCCACCATTCTGCCCTCTGAACACAGCAGGTCATGTTGCTACCAGGGTAAAATGCACTCAACCCCTCCACATAGCTGCAAAGTCTCACTCCATCGTTGCATATAAACTTGAAGTCCAGGCTCTCCTCATAAAATTAGGTCCAGGTGGGTGAGGCTCCTCAGGTGTGGTTCGCCAGATGCATGCCCTCTGGTGTAATTCCTCTGATTCCAAAGACCTGTGAAATAAAGAGAAAACATGACTGCCCCCCATCCCATCCTCCACCACACACACACCGCCATACAGTGCAAGCCAGGGGTCTACCTGCAGGATACTCCTGCTTAAAGAAAAGGAAGGATACACAGATGGCCCACAGCAATTTCTTAAATCCACCCAGGCCCACGTCTCCAATTCCCTCTGTCTCACCGACGGAATATATGTTGATTAGAGTGCAGTTCTTTCTCCTGGAAACGGGGGCTCTCTTCAGCTCCTGCTCTGACCCAGGAATCTTGTCTTCCTTCTCATGTTTTCCTTCTTTTTCCATGAAAACTGACCTATGCTTTCATCCAGGTAACCTGATGAGCATTTTCATTTCTAACTTTATTTGTCCCTTTTATTCCAAGTCTATCTGATTGCTTTTAAAATAATGCCCGTATCGTGTTCTAAACACATTCTACTCCCTTAGATAAAAGCCACCCCACACCTTTCTCTGAGACAGGTCTCTCTGGATGTTGGGTTGAAAATCACAGCACTGTGAGAAGCAACACACTCTTAAGAATCTTAGAAACCCTAATGTCTCTCGGAGATAGTTTATAATTCATGCTATTAGAATGTGGAGATGCCTTTCTATTCAGCTGATAGGGTCTATGAAGCACCACCTTAAATCTTGCTCTTAAAAGTAGTTTTACAGCTCCACATTCAATCTGAACTTTACCATGAGGCTATGTTTTACTGACAGTATGCTGGATTTAATCTTTTCCCTGAGACTATTGCTTACCTTGAGAACTGTTTTTCTTTTTTTCTGGATGGAAAGATTGTCCTGTGCCCTCTTTATTTTGTCTAATTTCTTTTTTAAAACTAAACAGTTCCTTCTATATCATTTACTTTCTCGCCTCATATTTCATGATAGGTAGACAGAGGTCAGATTAGCACTCACAAAATTGCATCTGGAAATCTCCTTATTTATTTCCACAAGTTCATTAGGGGCCATTTCTATTGTCCTTGTTACTATAGATGACAGTTGGCTCAGCTTTCCACCACTATGTAACGTGGGTTTCTTTTTCTCAAACCATGTATTTTTTCTGTCCATTTATCCTCCACAAACCATGCCCTGGAGAGCCTTCAGGCCTCCACATTCTACTGTCTCAAAGCCAGGGACATGCACTTTCTGGTTTTGTTATGGCTGGACCAGACACTTCTCGTAACAGTAAACGTTCCAGTTATCTCTTGCTGCATTGCAAACTATTGTAAAACAGTGAATTAAAGCATAAGCCATTTTAGTTTTTCCTATTATTTTGTGTGTTGACTGGATGCTGCTTCAGGTTCTTCTGCTCCACATGCTGTTCATTGGGCCTGCTGTAATCTGGAGGCTCAAATGGCCTGGGATATTCAACATGAAATACCTACGCAATTGGCACTTGCTGCTGGACATCATTAGGGACTGTCGACCACAGTGCTTCAGTTCCCCTCCATGTGGCTCCTCCATCTGGCCTGGATTTCTCTGCCTGGTCACTAGTTCCAAGGGGGACGATCTCAGAAAAGCACTTGAAGAGGAAGGAAGTGCAAGCTGCAAGTCCTCTTAAGATCTGGGGTCCAGAAGTCCCAGATTGTCACATATGCCTCATTCTAGTTGACAAAGCAGATATAGGAGTAGCTCAGGTGTAAGGCAAAGGGAAATAAATTTTACTTCTTAATGTAAGGAATAACATGCACACACAAGGAGGAGAGGGATCATTAGGGGATATCTTTGGAGACTAGCTACCACTGTTTTCTTCAAATTTTATCAAAGAGCTTCAAGTTATGCTGACAATTTCTCTTTTCATTTTCTGTCTTCAAAGGATAAAAATGGCTTTGTCTTCATTGGTTAAATTATATAAATCAGAAATGTAATAAATACAATAAATATACTATGAAATGTTATCAGAATAAACAAATTATTCCTAAAATATTTTCTAGTTCTGTATTAAAATAAAATTCCAAAGGAAAATCACTTTTATTATATAAATGTTATTTTACATACAGTAGTAATAAATACTGATGTAGTTACCAACCGGAGAAATTAGTTTTTCAACATGCCTTGGTTACGGTATGACCTCAGAAAAAAAATAGGACAGAGTTCTTTTAATAAGTTAAAACAATAAATAAACCAAATGAAATCAGATTTTTAAAAAAATAAAAATAATTTGAGTTGTTTATCTTCTTTAAACAAATGTACAAAAATTTTTTTTTTAATTTTGAAACTATTGGGGTCAGAGAAAACAGTAAAATCTTTGTTATTGTGCAATATATTAAAATTAAGTAATATAAGTTCAGTAGTTTGGGAAATGCTTAAATATGGCTTTCTGCATGCTGATTAAAAAATAGAGCCACAATCTCAACATAATGATTGCTATATTATTAATATTTTTCCACAAAAATTCCAAGTCTGTTGTATCTAACTTTTCTCCATGTTAAACTTTCTTGAAGTTTAAAATAACTTTATGTCATGTTTCAATATTTTGTGCATAATTTTGAACAGCTTTATCAAGGTATAAATGACATAAAATCAACTATACATGTTCAAAATACACAATTTGATATTTTTGACATGTTATACATCCATAAAATCATCACTACAATTGAGGTAATAAACATCTATCAGCCCCAAAGTTTCCCTTGCATCCTTTGGAAATACCCTCTGCTTCTGTTCACCCCACCCCCATCCTAAGACAAACCTCCATCTACTATTAGTTTGCTCTCTCTAGAATTTTATATAAATGGAATCATTCAGTATGTATTCTCTTTTGTCTGTCTTCTTTCATTCAGTAACATTACTTTGAAATTCATCCATGTTGTACCATGCAGCAATTACATTTAGGTATAATCAATTTTGAGTAAATACTTGAATATGGTGTGAGGTATGGATCAAAGTTTTTGTTTGTCTGTTTGTTTTGCTTAAGTCTATCCAATTGTTCCAGCATTGTTTGATGAAAATGCTATTGTCTGTAGTAAATGGTCATTGACAAAAATCACTTGTAAGTACATCCGTGGTCCTATATCCAGATTTCTATATCCTGTATCCTATATCCAGACTCAATTCAGTTCTATTGATCTATTTCAAGTTTATTGATCTATTATTTACTATTATCTATTATTTACTACTGACCTATTATTTACAGGTCTATTATTATTGATCTAGTATAGGTAATATGACACTATTGTGATTATTAAGAATTTATTACAACTCTTGAAATCCAGCAATTTTGTTCTCCAAATTTACCCTTCCTTTTCAAAGTTGTTTGGGCTATTCTTAGTCTTTTGCATTTGATATGAATTTTAGAATCAAGAATTTTGATTGGGAATCCACTGAATCTATAGGTAACTTTGGAGATAATTGATATCTTAACACTATTGAGTCTTCCAACCCATGAATACATTATATTTCTCCATCTACTTAAGTGTTCTTTAATTTCTATCAACAATGTTTTCATTGTACATGTATTTTAACATTTCATTCAGATTTATTCCTAAGCACATTATGCTATTGTAATTGGCATTGTTAACATTTCAGTATCTGACTATCAGTGTACACAAATAGAGCTCATTTTGGAGAAATGATTTTTCTTTTATCCTGCAAGTTTGTAAATTGACTTATTGGTTCTAATACTTCTTTTTTTTATATTCCATCATATTTTCTAAATAAATGGTCATTTTTCTCTACGAATAAAAAACAACTTTTCTTCTTCCTTTCCAATCTGGATGCATTTTATTTCTTTTTCTTACCTAATAACAATGGCTAGGAACTCCAGCACAATGTTAAATAGAGGACGTTAAAATGGGTATCTTGTATTTTTCCTGATCTTTGGAAGAAAGCACTTAATCTTACTATTTTGTATGACTTTATCACTAGAACTTAATATATGTCCTTTATTAGGTTTAAAAACTTCCCTTTTATTTTTAGTTTGATGAGAATTTTTATCAGTAATGGATTTTGGATTATGTTAATTGTTTTTCTGTCTCCATGGAAAAAATTATATGGTCTTCCTTTATTAGTTTGTTGAAATGGTAAATTATCTTGACTGAAATTTTTAAAGGTAAGTCAGCATTTGATTCCTGAGCTAAAACTTACTTGATCACTGCATATCATCTTTTGAATATATTAATGGATTTGCTTTGCATTTTTTCTTTTAAAGAATCTTAGCCTCTATAGTCAGTCTGTAGTTTTAGAGTTATTAGAGTTATCAGTCTGTAGATTTCTTATCATGCCTTCGGTTTTGCTGTCAGGATAATTCTGTCTTCTTTGAATGAAATGGGAAATAAACCCTCCTTTTAAATTTTCTGGAAGACTTTTCAGTTGACATTATTTATTCTGTAAATATTTATTAGTATTCATGAGTGGAGTTTTACATGGTGGAAATGTTTGACTATGCACTCAAATTCTTTATTAGCTATATGAAGCTGGATAGTTTGCATCTCTAAGGAATGTTTCCATTATGTCTAAATTGTTGAATTTATGAACATAAAGTTTATCATATTCTCTTATCATTCTAATATTTGTAGACTCTGTAAAGATGTCAACATTTCATTACTGATATTGTTAATTTTAGTCTTCTCTCTCCCCCCTCCATCAGTCTGCCTAGAGATTTATCAATTTAATTGATTTTCTCCAAGAAACAGCTTTTCATTTTATTAATTTTGGATATAGTTTTTCTATTAAATTGATTTTCCACTTAGATTTTTAGAATTTCCTTTCTTTTCTTTCCTTTTTCTTTTTTTTTGGTTTAATTTGCTCTTCTTTCAATTTTTTTTTATATGTAGCATATTGTTGACTTGTTTTTTTTATCCAGACTGACAGTCTTCACCATTTAATTAAGGCATTTAGAATATTTACAGTTAATGTGATCAACAATATGGTTACATTTAAATCTATCTTGCTATTTTTCTCTGTGTCCTATTTGTTCTTTGTTCCTTCTTCTGTTTATGCCTTGTTTTGCATTAATTGTTTATTTTTATGATACACTTTTACCTCTTTTGTTGGCTTATTAGCTGTAACATTATTATTATCACTATAGTAGTTACTTTAGAATTTATTCTATGTATTTTTAAATTATCAAAATCTGCTTTCTAGTGATACACTAATTCACAAATAGTATAATAACCATACAAAAGTATAATTCCAATTTTATCATTCTTGCTTTTATGCTACTGTTGTCATGCATTTTACTTACCTGTATCATGAACACCAAAATACATTTTATTGATTTTTAAATAGCCAATAATCTTTCCCCTCTGCAATTTTATTGAGATTTATTCACATACCATACAATCATCCACAGAGTACAATCAGTTGTTCACAGTATCATGTAGTTGTGCATTCATCACAATCAGCCCTTGAACACGTTCATTACTCCAAAAAATAAAAGTAAAAATAAGAATAAAATTAAAAAAAGAATACCCAAAACATCAAATACCACCCAATACCTCCTATTATTCATTTACTTTTTGTCCTCATTTTTCTACTCATCTGCCCATACACTGGATAAAGGGAGTGGGAGCCACAGGGTTTTCACAATCACACAGTCACACCATATAAGCTATATAGTTATATGATCACCTTCAAGAATGAAGGCTACTGGGTTGCAATTCAGCAGTTTCAGGTATTTCCTTCTAGCTATTCTAATACACTAAATACTAAAAAAGATATCTATATAATGCATAAGAATAACCTCCAGAATGAACTCCATTTGAAATCTCCCAGCCACTGAAACTATTTCATTTCTCTTCCCCCTTTTGGTCAAGAAGTCATTCTCAGTCCCACAATGCTGAGTCCAGGATCATCCCTGGGAGTCATGTCCCACATTGCCAGGGAGATTTACACCCCTGGGAGTCATGTCCCACGTAGAGGGAAGGGCAGTGAGTCTATCTGCCAAGGTGGCTTAAAAGAGGCCACATCTGAGCAACAAAAGAGGTTCTCTGGGGGTGACTCTCAGGTACAATTATAAGTAGGCTTAGCCTCTCCTTGGCAGTAACAAGCTTCATAAGGGCAAGCCCCAAGATTAAGGTCTCAGCATTCTAAATTGGTAGTCCCCAGTGCTTGTGAGAATATCAATAATTCCCCATGTGGGGAAGTTTAATATATCTGCATTTTCCCCCAGTCCCTCAGGTGAGCTTTTCAAATACTTTTTTATTTTCTGCCCAAATTACTCTTAACCAATTACCTTTTAAAGAGATTTCATAATAAGAAAAAAATGCATATATTTATCCATGAAATTAACATCTTTGGGTCAATGTCAAAATCTTGAACCTGCAACATCCTTCTTAAGCCGATGAATTGCATCTGATGTAATGATGATGACCTGACAAAGCCAGATTGTAAATCCATTTGAGGTGGTCTAGTTATGTCATCATAATAGTGGGTTTGGTGATTGCAGGATCCATAGGATTTCCAATTTTTAAATAGTTCTAATTCTATATAATTATCATCCCAAGACACACAACAAATTCTTAAGGGATTTTTCTTTGCTGACACTTCTGTAAGAATATAAACCTCAGTAGTTCTACACAGGTAAATTTTAATCCAAACTTTCATTTACAAATTTTTCCTCTAAGATTTGGAGTTGGAAAACATTAAAAATATATACTTGTATTGAAGCTTCCCATTATACCAATAGCTTGTTTTTTCATTCTATGAAAAAGGCTGAATTGTTTAGCAACTCATTACAAATATGTATTGTTTAAATAGAAGTTGGTCATCATTCCAGATATGTAATGGTAAGAGATTTGGTCTCCTTAATGGAATGAGTGATAGTTGCTTAGAATCTATCTAGAATCTTGCATAGGAATTTTCATTCATAGAATCACAATCTTGTCTCCCTTTTTTTGTCCATCATATTCCTTCCCATTAACTAAAGCTCTTTAAACATTTCTGTTCAATATATTGCTAGACTGTAGGTTTATTTTGTTGTTAACTTATCCTTTATTCACTGGATTTTGATAAGGTAATTTACTACTTATTTTAAAATTAAATTCATGTATGTAAATATATACGAGATAAATGATAGTTGATATATAGATGCAGTTAGCTTAGAATTTTGACTACAGTTTCCTAGATAAACTATTCTTAATAAACACTGTTCTCTGAATAGGAGAAAATTTTTTAAAACTCTTCAACTGGTAAACTCAGTTTATGATTAGTATTCATTGTGACCATATGGTAGTCTCATATTTGAAAACTGTAGATGCATAGTTTTTCCATTATCCATGATTCACTTTTGAAACAAATGTCCAGTGGTTCTTGAATAGCAATTTAAATTACTCAACAAATAACCCATAAAAAGATAGAGGATACCTTCATAGATGTAAATTAAAATATATATGATATTTCAAATATGTATTGGTTACCTTATATGGATTACTTTAATGTTATTACATTTAAACAAAAATAGAGTTCTTTCCATGCATATAAATTGACAATTTACTTTTCAACACTTCTAATTTACAGCAGCTCTAGTATAAAGGTGAGAAATGTGAATGTCTCTTTCTTTCTACTCTTGAATCTACATAGAGATTAATCTCTCTGCTAAGTAAGGTGGAATTATCAATCATTCATGCCTCTAAATGTCAAATGCTAAGAACACACCATGCAATAAGATTTGATTCTTTTGTTGGGTAAAACAGAAAGGGAATGTCATCTCTTTGAAAAAAAAAAAGAACAGAAAGAAAATCTTTTGAAATAGCATTTTCCATTTAAAAAAAAATCACTTAAGAATGGGATAATTCTGACAATAGAGCAATTCCTTCTTCCAAACAAAACAAAACAAAACAAAACAGATTTAAGCAAAGAGAAGAGAAAGATTAAATTAAATTAGATACTGTTTTGTTACATACAATAAGCTTGAATTTTGATGGCGAGGTTAGCTGCACATCTTTTAGAGCATGCTCTTTGATCTGTCATTTTTTTTTTTTACTTCTGTTTACATTATAGTAATATTTATATATTTAACTCTATGGTTTTGCCTGTGAATATGATTTGGCAAAACTTTGTTGCTTCTGAAACAAATGATGCTGGTGCATTTTATTTGGGTCTTTTAGGTAACTAAACAGAAGCTCACTAGGCATGTAGCATCTTATGGATGTATTCATTCAAAAGAATTGCCCTTTTCCCCTATCCTCATGGAATTCTTTTTTAATGGTGAAATACACCCTGATGAGAAAAAATTGTCAAGATCATGATTCTTTTTGTGTTTTTTTTCCACTAGGAAACACCACTTTGCTAAAATTCAACAACTTAATCTTAATATGAGTATTTTTTTAAAATTTCGTTTTCTCATGTGTGCATAATTTTATATAACCTGTGCCTAATATTTCCTTTATGTCAGTTTTCTAAAACTGATTGATAAGATTATGGGCTTTAAGGCTATCTGGATTGAAAACTGGAGTTCAAATTGTATTTTAACCCGAATTTTCTTATTCTTATATTTCTTGGTAGATACATTACATATGAAGTTATCTGAATATAGTACACCCTTGTATATTGAGATTGCTCAAGTGTAGGTTCCATCTGAAATGGAAAATCCTGATTGATGGTTGGAAACATTCCAGTTGACCACAGAATGAGCACAGATCCAATGCAGGCATCCTACTTGCAGGGTGACACTCTGGCATCAACCCTGAGTATAACACCAGGACAATAAGCTGTTACAAGGATGATCATTTGTGTGGCAGAATCTCAGGGATAAATTGCTAATCCAGGAAAAAAAAAACAAACTAAAAGGAATGCACTTATCTGATAGTAACACTCTAGTGTTTAAGCTAAACTATTAGTCATGCATATGAATAAAATTGGGTCATCGGTACTGAAAAAAATAAAGCATGCACCTATATTTCTCTTTTTTTTTTTCTTATTGATGCCATCGTATTATTTACTTGAAGGTCTTCAATAGAATTTTTGGATTAAGATTTTGAAATTGTTAGGGGGATATTTTAAAAGCAGGGAAGCTATTTGGTATAACAATGCCCAACGTTAAAGGATGTGTTTTGAGTTAGTCTCTGACGGCACTAAGATGCTTACTGATAATTTATTGAAAGTTGGCTCAGTACTATCCTGTAAAACTCTTCCTTCCTGACCTCACATCACCCTCATAATAGCCCAGCTAGACAGGCTGTGGGATTTACATTTTTCAGATAAGGAACTATAAGCAGTTAAGGTAAATAACTCACCCTTTAAACTTGAAAATTCCTGGCACAATATCACTCCAAACAGTTAACCGTTAATGTTATTATTAATGTCATGTTAGCATTACCATCATCATACAAAAAAATGCCAGAGCGGAAACCCCACCCAGTCCTGCTGCTCTCTGCCATGAGGTAGGGTCTCGACCTTGACACCAGCTTGCCTGCTGTATATTTCTGCAGGATCAACCTCGACTGTGCCACCAGCTGTTTACCCAACTTCCTGCTCCATTTCTCACCCACTTTGATCTTGAATTCCAAACCCTGATATAACCCTTCTCAGGCTTCTTATAACCATCCAGCAGACACACTTTTTGCTGTATGTCTCAATGGTTTTAACCCATGCTTAACTACTCAAGAAGATTATGTTGAACTTTAGTCAGTGTATTCCATTGTACAAGTAGCTATTGGGAATATATTATGCATAAGGCACTATGCTACACAATGATTAAACAAAACAGATACGTTTCCTTCCTTATGAAGTTTATAATTTAGTTGGGAGGAAAGACCTTTTACAGTGCATAGCACTTTTCATTATAAAATAGTAGCTTTGAATATAATAGTAATTCAGAAGAGTATCCACTTCAGAAATGAAAAATTATGGCATAATATTGAATAGAAGGTTTTGTTTGGTTTGTTTCAAGTACAGACCTTTATCCTCCCCTACTCCCTTTGTGAAACACAACTCAAACCAGCTTGAGAACAAGTGATCCCAGGCAAGAGGCTGAGTACAACCACTTTTAACACACCATACCCTTAAGGTATTTAAAAATAGTTATCCAGTTCTTCCCAGGTTTAAGCATTTAAAACTGTACAATAGCATCCTGTATCCATGACTGTCTCTATAAAAGTCAGTCACTAAATGGGCTTAGTTTTAACAGAGAGCTTGTTTTGACACTATATTTCAGCATTTCGAGTGTGACTTCCAAGTAGATGATATTTATTGTTAATCTATGTATTCTGTGGCCAATGGTGCAAAAGATTGGGAGGCTATTGGTTATTTCATAATTAGCATTTATTATTTTCAATAAGCTCATTATATTTTTAGGATTTATTAAAGTAATGGAATGAATATATATATTCATTAAATCAATATATGAGAGGAAATTGCTTACACAGAATTAATTTTCCACAAGATAATGTTGGATTGAAGTTATATTAAATGTTTCTTACATTTGAAAATTAATTGATATCATGGATAAACAAAATTAAAAACTAATTGGAAACCAGGGCTAAACAGTGATGATATGTAGTAGCCATCAGTCATGAAATGGGATTAGATAATAAATTGATTTAGATAAATCAACCCTCAGCACCTCTGAGCTGATGTGACTATGGACCATATAAAATTTATAGATTAATATTTAATTCATGTGCAACAGTCAAAATTTCAGTTCCTAGTATTATAGATTGGTAACACTGTTTAGATATTCAAATTCTGGCTCTACCATTTACTAGTTATGTGACTTTAAGATAATAAATGCACAATAAGCATTTGAATAAACATAAAATACAGATTGTATGAAAAAAATCTATACAAAAAGCTAATTAAAACAAGTTGACATAGAAAGGCTAAAATTAAAACAATGGATAAAATACAGTTGGTAGATGCAAAACACATAAAACAGAGTAACTTGTAGACTGTGTACATTTTAAGTAAAAAAGAAATATGTGGAGCAGAAATTCATTGTGGTCTCTACTTTTTTAACATAGAAGGGAATCATCCATTATGGTGCTATAGTTACTACTTCTACTTATGAACCATGTGATACAACCTCAATATATATAAAGGACAATGAGAAAAACAGAAATTGATGTGAATATATAATCATGAGACAATTTAACATATCTTCAGTCCTTGACAAACAGTAAAAAATGATAAAATGGATTTGAAAATTGTTTTCCAATAAGAGAAACATTTATCATAGTCTATATCCTCTATGCCTTGTTTTTGAGCATCACTTTTTTTTTCTTTTAAATTCAGTTTTACTGAAACATATTCAATACCATACAATCATCCATGGTATACAATCAACTGTTCACAGTATGAACATATAGTTATGCATTCATCACCACAATCTATTTCTGAACATTTTCCTTACATCAGAAAGAATCAGAATAAGAATAAATATAAAAGTAAAAAAAAGAACACCCATCCCATCCCCCCATCCCATCCTATTTGTCATTTAGTTTTTATCCCCATTTTTCTACTCATCCATCCATACACTAGATAAAGGGAGTGTGATCTACAAAGTTTTCACAATCACACTGTAATCTACCCCTTGTAATCTCCATTATTATATAATCGTCTTCAGGAGTCCAGACTGCTGGGTTGGAGTTTGGTAGTTTCAGGTATTTACTTCTAGCTATTCCAATACATTAAAACCTAAGAGGTGTTATCTATATAGTGCATAAGAATGTCCACCAGAGTGACCTCTCGACTCCATTTGGAAACTCTCAGCCACCAAAACTATTTCGTCTCATTTTGCATCCCCTTTTGGTCAAGAAGATATTCTCAATCCCATGATGCCAGGTCCTGATACATCCCCAGGAGTCATATCCTGCATTGCCAGGGAGATTTACACCCCTGGGAGTTGGGTCCCATGTAGGGGGGAGGTCAGTGAGTTCACCTGCCCAGGTAGCTCAGTTAGAGAGAGAGGGGGCCACATCTGAGCAACAAAGAGGTACTCAGGGGGGAGACTCTTAGGCACAATTATATGCAAGTTCAGCCTCTCCTTTGCAGTAATGAGCTTCATAAGGTCAAGTCCCACGATTGAGGGCTCGTCACATCAAACCACCAGTCCCAATGTTTGTGACAACATCAACACCAGTCCAGGTGAGGAAGTCCAACACTTCTGCACCATCTCCCAGCTCCTCAGGGTGGGGTGGGGTGGGGGCTGTAAATATATTTTTTATTCTCTGCCCAAATTACTTTGGGATGTGTCACTATTTCACTCTAACCTATACTAACCTACCATATCTCACTTCCTATTCAAAGTTCCATGTAATTGTGGCTTTCAAACAAACCAACTGTAGAGTTATACTGTTTAGAAAATATAGATCCTGCACTAAATAGACATCTCTTTCCTTGGTCTCACATGGAAGTTGAAGTTTTAAAACACAGTCAGTTTTGACCTTTACCTTTTGGCCCAGTTTGCCCTTGTCCTAACCAGATCTGCTTCATTCATATCACTAATTGAAGTCTGGGCTCTTTTTCAGCTTTTTTTTTAACAGATGCTGTATGCACTAATACTGACATTCATATCTGCTGAGCTCTAGCTCTGAGTTTCAGGTGTCTCAGAGATACGCATTGTTCCAGAGACCAATCAGGTTATACACTAAGGGATCAGCATCTCAAAGTTTAGAGATAGGCATTACAATTCAGGGATAGAGTTAACTGCTGTAAGAGCTTACAATCTAGGGACTATTACAATAATTATGTCCACGTTAGGCTATGTTCTAAGATTCAATTCTGAGTTTACACATTGTAGTTAGTCCATATTGGTGAGGCATTAAAGTGTTTGCCTTTATTTCTGGTGTACTTCACTCAGATACTGTGTACAGGATCCATTCACCTCGTTGTGCTTCTCACAGCTTCACTCCTTCTTGTAGTTGCTCACTGTTCCACTGTATGTGTACACTACAGTATACCATTCAATTCTTCAGTCAATGTACTCTTAGGTCACCTCCACCCTTTGCAAATCATGATTACTGCCTCCATGAACACCAGTTTGCAAATGTCCATTAATGTCTCTGCTCTCAGATCTTCAAATGACATACCCCATAATGAGGGTGCAGGACCTTATGGTCCCCACATACTTAACTGAGCATCACTTTTTACAAAACAAATAAGAAAGTTAATAAAGAAAAATAAAAATCCATCAAAATCAAAATATTAAGTCTGCAATTTTATAATAAAAATGCAGTAATGCTTGATACTAGCCAAAAAATATAAAGAACAAGTCAGGAGCAACAAGAATAACAAAGAATATCCCAATTATGTAAGATTTTCAAAAGAAATTATTTTGTATCAAAGGAAAAACAAAAAGATAATCACAGCATATTTTAAAATCAACAAGAATGAACATAATGATAAGAAATTCCATCTAACAAACTTCTTTATGGTTGTATTTGGCATATTAAATAAACATATCTGCAACAAATAACACCAAGCCAATTATGTGCATATCAAAGCCTTTTGTCCTGCTAGGAAATATCTTCTTCCAGGTTTACCTTGTACTTAATTAATGCTCTCTAATTTTAAAAAACAGGATATATAATGTTAAAAGTTAATTAACTTATACTAATTTTAAAAGAAGACATATTTAACTCCAGAGAAATTTTAATTGTTGTATGAAACACACACATACAGACATTACTGAGTTCATGCACTTGGCAATATAAATTGCAGACTCCTTTGTGCCAAAATCTCTTAGCTCAGCGCAGCACCTGAATGTGCCACCACACTGAGTATTTAAATGCAACACAAAGAGCAAAACCATGAAGATAATTTCAAATGAGATAAAACGGTCTGAAAGTTCACTCTGGGTCTCAAAGTTCACCCTGATTTCAAATTTGAAAATTTGTTCATTCAGTTAAAAGTAAATAAATTGAAAATTCAGTTAAGGTTGTCACTGGTTCCATCTCAGAGATACAGGACTCCGCAGACATACTTTAGGATAAAGAAAGCCATGATTCAACTAAAGCAGTGTAATCAAAGAAGCTGGAATTTTACATCCAGAAAACAATTCCTTCAATAATAAAGTTGGAGTAAATACATTTTTTTCAGACAAACCAAACTAAAAGAATGTGTTAGCAGGAAAGACACACTTAGAAAAATTTAAAGGGTAGTCTTCAGGCAGAAGAAAAATAAGCCCAAGTAAAAGCCAGAAGATACAATAAATAATAAAATGGAAATTTTATGATTAAATTGAATAAATATTTCCTGTATAAATTAATAATGCATTTGGTTTAATATTCATAAATAATAAATACAACAATAGAAGATAAATCATGAGTATGGTAAACGGAGTATTTTAAAGCCCTTTCATTTTAAGTATAGAAGTAAACTAATTAGACTTTAATATGTTATAATTATTCAGGTAATAATTAAAACAAAATTAAAAAATGTATAACTACCAAGAAAATAAAGAAGAAAAAATGTAATTATTATCTGTACCTGATCCTATACATACTCAGTCCAAAAAATTCAGGAAATAAGTAAAATAGACAGAAAGGAAAATTGAAAACAAATAGTAAAAAGGGAGATATAAGTCCAAATAAATTATTTCCATCTATCTATCTATCTATCTATCTATCTATCTACCTACCTACCTACCTATCTCTGTCTATCTACCTACCTCTCTATCCATCTATCCCTGTCTATTTATCTTTTCATCTATATAATCACTAACCTATATACATCAACAAAGAGATGAAAACATAATTACACGGAACCTGGACTAGGGAATGAGATCCTTTTATTCTGTATGGGTTAATGTAATACCCTGATACATCCCAGACTATTTGGAGCAGAAAATTTAAAAAAGTATTTGCAAAGCCCCTTTGAGGGACTGGGGGAAAATGTGGAAATATTAAATTTTCCCACCTTGGGAATTACTGACATTCTCGCAAGCATTGGGGACTCCCAACTTAATAAGCCAAGCCCTCGATCTTGGGGCTTGCCCTTATGAAGCTTACTCCTGCAAAGGAGAGGCTAAGCCTACTTATAATTATGCCTGAGTCATCCCAAGAGAACTTCTTTTGTTGCTCAGATGTGGCCTCTCTCTCTCTAAGTCAACTCTGCCAATAAACTCACTACCCTCCCCCTTACATGGAAATTTGACTCCCAAGGATGAATCTGGCCCTGGCATTGTGGGATTGAGAAAGCCTTCTTGACCAAAAGGGGGAAAGGAAATGAAAGAAAGTTTCAGTGGCTAAGAGATTTCAAATAGAGTCAAGAGTTCATTCTGGAGGTTATTCTTACACAGTATATACTCCTTTTTAGTTTCTAGTGTATTAGAATAGATAAAAGGAAATGAAACTGTTGAACTGTAATCCAGTAGTCTTGATTCTTGATGATGATTGTATAACTATGTAGCTTTTATGGGCTGACCATTTGATTGTGAAAACCTTGTGACTGGCACTCCCTTTAACCAGTGTATGAGCAGATGTATAATAAAAAAAGACTAAATAAATAAATAAGGGGGTAAGAGGTATGGGATGTTTTAGGTATTCTTTTCATTTTTATTTTATTTTATTTTATTTTTGGAGTAACAAAAACGTTCCAAAATTGACTGTGGTGATGAATGTGTAACTTTATGATATTATGAGCCACTGATTGTATTCCTTGGATGCATTATATGGTGTGTGAATAATCTCAATAAAATTAAATTAACACTAAAGCTCAATATACTGTCAATGGATGAATAGTTTTCTGGCCATAAAGTTAGATACAAATTATGAATTTTGTAGTTGGGAAGTTTTTACTCCTCAAGAAATGTGATGTTTTGTTAAGTGCTGGGTAAGAAAGGGTTGTTAATAACATGATTAAAACTATGACTTAGCATATAGATTTCATAAATGTAAAAAAAAAAGTTCAAATGAAAAATATTAAATTTGTCCATGAACCAAGAGAATAATCCCTAACTTGTTACCAAAAATAAATCATACATTTACTGGAAAAAAAAAAATCCAGTGAGATACTGCTTATAAGAAACACTTCTAAAATACAAGTACACAGAAAAGTTTAACGAAAAAATGTAGCCATATAATTTGCTAACATTAACAAAAAGAAAACCAGTACAGTTACAGTAATAACAAATTAAGTAGCCTTAAGGACAACATGCATTATTGAAAATAAAGAGGAATATGTAATAAGGCAATTCAGTTCAATACACCAAAATGATACAATAATTCTGTATAGATATGCACCTAAAATATAGTCTAAAATTCTATAAAAATATTAACAGAACTAAAATGGGAAATAGACAAATTCCAAAATGATTGTGAGAGAATTCAGCATACTGTTCAGAACAAACAGACCACAAAAGTGATTAAGGTTATAGAAGATTATAAAATAATAAACATGTGGCATAATGTAGATATATACAATATTGCACTCAAGAAATTCAAGTCTACATCTTTTCCACGCACAGATGAACATTTAAAAGAATGATCATATGATGGCCCCTAAAGCAAGTCTCCACATATTCCAACAGACTGAAAACTTAAAAAATATTTTCTTTGTCTTCAATGGAATAAACTAAGAATCAAAAACAAAAACACCCAGATTTTTTGGAAATTAAGCATTAACTTACATTAATAAGTAACCCATTGATTAAGGGAGATGTCACGATGTAAATTAGAAAATATTTTGTACTGAATAGGGAGAAAATGCAACATAGAAAAACTTATGAGAAGCACTAAGGCCATGCTTAGAGTGAAATTTATAGGATTAAAAGTACAAAAGAAGAAAGGCTGAAAATAAAATATCTAAAGATCCAACTGAACAAGTTAACATAACTAAACAAATAAACAAACAAACCCAAAGAAAGTATCAGTAAGGAAATAACATGGTAAAGAAGAAAACAGCAATCAGTGAAGTAGTAACCAAAACAAAGAGAGGTTCGATAAATCTAACAGTTTGTTGCTTGAAAAGATTAATAGAACTGTTACAATCTGGCAAGACTGATGAAGAATAAAAGACAGAGTGCACAAATAATCATGTCAAGACAAAAAGGTGGGCACCAACATAGAACCTTCATACAACAAAAACTTTGTTAAGCTTTAAATTAAAAAAAAAAAACAACTTGTCAATAAATTTAAAATTCAGATAAGACAGTCAAGTTAATAAAAAAACACAAGTCAACAACCTGGCATAAAAGGAAATAGATAATCCGAATACACAAATTGAATAGGTATTTTAACATCTTCCCAGAAAGTCATCTTCAAGTCAAAGCTGCATTACTGCTGATTTTTACCAAACATTTAAGTAATACATAACAACCATGTTTCATAAAATTCTTACAGAGGAAAGAGAAAGTGGGAATCTTAATTCATTTTATGAGGCTATCATACTCTTGGTAACAAAAATATGACATGATACATATCTGAAAATACAGCCTAATGAACTTACAAACACCACTGCAAAAATCCTAAAGAAAATATTATCTAGTCAATCAAGACATAAAAAGCTAAAACATGATTAGTTTGTGTTACTTACAGAAACACAAAATCAGATTAACATTGAAAATCGATAAATAAATTTCACCACATTAATAGAATAGAGGGAAACATTTGATCATCTCAACAGATGCAAAAGGGCATTTGATCAAACTAATTATTCATTCATGACAAAGATTCATTTATGAAAAAATGGTATCTACAACATTAATTTATAGCAAAAATCAGCACTTAAAGATGAAGCGTGAAAGTCTTGTCTCTAAAATCAGCAACAAGAAAAAATAAAGCCCATTTATATTATTTATTTTCATTATTGTATTGGAGATCCTGGCAAGTGCAATAAGACAAGAAAATCAAATAATCAGAGTTTCTGATTTAGTTGGTTTGGGTGAACCTTGGGTATTAGAATGGATAAAAGCTCCCTGGGTGATTCTATTGTATAACCAAGGTGTAGTCAATATATTATAATCTGCCATCCTCTGAGTTTTGGAGGAGCAGATGAAGAGTGACTGCCTAGGACTAGTCAAGCCCTTCCTGCCTTCCTTTCACATTCTATAGGGCAACTGCCACTGCTTGCTGCCTTGATTTTACTACTAAGGATACCCACCCGAATATTAGGCAAAGGTAAGATAAAAAGCAAAATCCATGCTCACACACCAGTCCTGTTCTCTTCAAAGTTACATGGAGTTTTCTCTTTGTGTTTTCCATTCCTTGTTCCTTGAGGCTGATCTTGTGGAGGGAGTCATCAGTCACTACAAGTGGCATTGCCATAGACAAGTTAGTAATGTATCTATATAATTTCCATGGAATTTTCTTATATTTTCTCATGTCTCCTTCCATCCATACATGTTTCTATGTGTGCATTTTGTGTGTAGAAGTATGTGAAGACATCTGGTTATTGTTGAAAAAATAAATAATTGCATTTAGATAAATTTCTATGCTTAATGTTAGCAAAAAGTTCTAACAAAAAAAAGAAGGTCTTTACTGGTTGAAAAGCCACAGACAAAAGTTGTATTTTGTCTCTTTAATCTGGACAATTAAATTTAACTGTATTTATTGTGTTTTAAAAATGATATTGAAAATATAAGCTTGTTTGAATTCTAGTTGCATAAGTGGCATTCTCACCAAATATATCAGTGTCAAGTTATGATGAGCAAATAAAAAATTGCAAGTGATACATGTAGCATTTTCAAAATTAAGTAAGGCAGAGAAGATAATTTTAAATCTAAGTTGATTATTATAGATCAAAATGATTGAAATTTAAAGAGTAAAAGTCAAATTAAAGATAATTTAACTTGTAATTGCCAACAATTTGAGAAGAAAACTAATTAAAATGAGAAATGTTAGCAATTTGATGCTTTTGCAAAAGGTTGATTTATTCTAGTCATGTTGACTCTTTATTTTAAAATTGCTTGGGATGATTTTAAAAGAACTGTTATCTTCAAGCTGTTTGATAATAACAGATGTTTAAGTGTTCAAACCCTCAGGGAAAAATGCCAGATGATTAAACATCACAATAAATTTATTGAAAATGAATGAATTTCTTATATGGCTAAAAAATCATTCAATGTGATTCAAATGATTATGTTATATTTCTGTCTAGATAATCTAAAAGAAACCTTTGCAATTTAAAAATTCTCATTCACAATTATTCTTACATGAGCTCCTTTACCATCTCTTTCATGAAGGCAGAGGTCATCAGAGGGCATCCTCTTTGGAAAACCAGGGCTCACCTTGGCACAGTATCTGTTGGACCCTAGTACTATTGAACCATGAGAAGCTTTAATGGGCTTTTAGGGGGTTGGTTGTTATGGAAAAGTGATTTGTCTACTTAGAAGTGGTGCATAAGGGGAAAAAAAAAAAAGCTAACCAGTTAACTCTTCTATGAAGCAGCTAAACAGGTTGAATCTAAACAATATGTGGTCTCATTTTCTACTGCTAGGTGCAAGCTACTATGAATTACCTCCAACACATGGTTAGTACTCATACAAAGCAACACAGGGGGCAGTTCAGCGGGGCTCAAAGATGATAAAGACAGGAAGCCTGGGCTATGGTGTTCAGAGTTTAAATCATGGTTAATTCAGCTAAGCTTGATTCATAGAATTCCTTTTCACTTTATCAGAAAAAACACAGATTACAAAACAAAAGGAAAGAGCCAAATTAAGAGTCAAGTAAACTGTAATTATTATAATTCATTTGGTCATTTATTCACTGAACATAGTTTATTGACTTAATATAAGCCAGCCCCTGGGCTACATGCCTATTTCTTAAGAAATGGCACATATGCCATAAACTATGTTATCTCTATATATGCCTACACCAACTATGTAACATCAAACATTTATTATTATTTTACCAGCAAAAAGAAGCAAGCAAAAATATTTAAACTTAGATGCATGAAATCTACAGTTAATTTAAATATTTTTTAATTTACTTTTACATTGCTGCATGCATTTGTACTTCTTTCCTTATCACTGGGTTAACATGACAGCGGCATCTCTTATGGGAAATACGCTAATACCAAGTGTATACAGAATCATGGCATACAAAGACCTGGAAAGGGATTAAATAACCTGATTAATTTAAATGAGATCTAAACATCTACTAAACATCCACTCAGTAACCAGTATGTTCTTGGTACTGATACATTGTTTCTTGGCACACTGATTAACTGGTTAACCTAAAAGCAATGGTGTGAAGTCATTTCCACTTGCATGTCCTGTAGAACCCAAAACTCTTCATATCTCAAATTGAACTTGCTGTTGAGCAGGGGCTCACCCCACCTCATCTTTAGCATCACTTGGCGCTGCTTAGAAATGCAGAATTTCAAGTCCTGCCCCATATCCAGTGTATCCAAATCTGGATTTTAACAAGAAACTCAAATAACACAAATGCACACTAAAGTTTGAGAAGCATCAGAATATATCTCAATGAATGGAACTGACATCATCCAGCCATGCAAGCCAGAACCGTAGTTCTGATTCTTTAAACCTCCTCTTGCTTTACTGCTTTTTCCAATCACTAACTCCTGTTGATTCTACATACCTTCTCCACAATCTGCAAAATTGATTCTGTTCTTCCCTTCTTTGCTTTCATCTCCACTACCATAATCCTCTTGGAGGACATGTCACATGTGCCTGGTAAACAATAATTACCTACTAGTCTCCTTGCTTCCGTGTCTCCTACTCTCTCAACTTACTACACACAGTACACAGTGGTCTTCTTCAAACATGTATTTGATCTTGTCTCTCTCGGGTAAATCACGTCCACCACAACCCCTTGCTCTGGGATTATGGAAAGAAGTCACAATATGGCCTAAAGGCCCTTCCTACCACTCTGCTCCCCTCCCTGGTCCAGCCTGTCCTAACTCACCATTCTCCAATGATCATCTTTCAGTGCCTTCCAAGCATCAACCTCTTTCCCAGGGCCTCAAATTTGTGTGTGTGTGTGTGTGTGTGTGTGTGTGTATGTGTGTGTGTGAATGCTTCATCTGAGTACACTATTCTTCCTTTTCATCTGAATAGCTCATATTCATTCTTCAGGTCTCAGCAAAATCTCACTTTCTCAGAGACTTTCTTGGGCTCCAAATCTAAAATAAACAAACCCACAAAACAGCCTGTTTGCTATACTCGAGGAACACACTGAGTTTTTCTCTTCCTAGATGCTGAAAGGTTTGTGATTGAATACTGATCTACTGGTCTCCCATGAGCAGACTGTCAGCTCTGTGGCAATGGCAGGCAAGTCCCTCATTTTGCCTTGTAGCTCCAGTGCCTTGTCCAGGGTCATGCAAAGAGCACTTGATGCCCACAATATTACTAGCTTCTTTTTCGTTTTCAAACTCTGTGGCAGAGGCACAGTTCATTTTAATTCCCCAACACTTGCAACTTTTCCTAGGGTTGCATTTTACCTGGGGAAGGAGTATGTTTTTCCAAAGCAGGTTGAGAGGAATGGGATATAATACTAACTTACTGAAGTACCCACTGTGGTCAGGGAAACCTGGACTTCAGTGAGTGGGCCACCACAAAGACTGGCACCAAAAGATATATGAGCCCAGACCCCCTGCGTCCTTCTCTTCTGGCAGTTCTCTCTGTCACTTTGTGCCAGGCTTGAGGAATCTTAATTGTTCCATCACTTTGTTTTCAAACCAAAGCACTGATGTATCTCTAAGGATATATAACATTACATGTTGGATTTCACTATGGCGTCCTTCACTCACCAGTGTCTTGCTGGGATAGTGTCAAAACCTACAGATTTGTTGTTTGCTTTTGTCTCCTTCCTGGCCTGTGCTCTACATTCCACTCTAGCTTCCATCTCTCTATCGCAGAGCAAGAGGAAATCTTACGTTTCTCCCTAGCCTGGGCAGTGAGTGGAAACTGCTGTTCTCAACATTAAGTTTTGGAAGACAAAGGTCAGTAATAGACACTCATGCTGTTTCCACTATTACATTCTTCCCCAGTTTAAAGGAAAATTCACCCCCCCCAAAAAAAGGAGAGAATCGGAGATGTAAAGAAAAATAAACAGTGATCATCCTCTATCCCTAATATATAACATAATAGCCTATATTCAAAAATAGTTATTGAATAACTGAGTGCTCTGATCCTTTCCTCTACTCCAGATTTTTCTTCAGCCAGTCTTCTATCACACAATCTGAGCCAGCTAATACTAAAGTGTTTAAAGTTCCCCAAAGGCTCTTTGTTTTCTCTTTTCTTTGTAGGTTTGTATGTGCTTTCTTTTTACGTAAACACTGTGACCTGCCTGACTCTGAGCCTGAAACAAAATGGTACGTGGCCTTATGCTGGAGTTGTCCTTGGAATAAATGGGAAGGCCTGCTCTGCTTTACTGAAAGTCTCCCCCAGGTAAGAAATCACTAAATTAGCCTCACATTAAAGGCCTTGCCTGAATCTCTGAGAAGGTTCTGTGTGACCGTGGGAGGATTTCAGAGGCCACTTTTCATCTCTCTATGTTGGCCAGCTGTGAGAGGTCCCTCTGTCCCAGAGAGCTCGTTCTATTTTACTTGGCTTATTACCCACATCAACAACTGATTTAAAAGGCAAAGAGGAGAAATCACCATAGCCTTCCTTTAACAAGCAGAGGGACGTTAGATGTGACATTTATTTTAAGGTTATATCCTGGTTTTTAACTGACATGTTCTGTACTTTTGGGTCTGTTAACTTCAGACTATTCAAATTTTCATGGTCAATATAAAATGATCTCCTAAAACTAGGACACATTTCATAAAATAATGCAATATATGGAAGCAAAAGTGTCAAAACTGTAATTGTTCACACTGAAAAGAAATATTCCAGAGTGGCAGAGAAACACTGTGCTTCCCTTTATGGGAACTGTATAAGTAAATTATTACAGCTTTCCAGATTTCAAATACCTATGTGTCATACATATAAAAATGCACATATTTCCATGTGTTTTTATAGCAATGAACAATTCAGAGAGGGAAACTTTATAACGCTATAACTCTAATGGATAAAATATATTATGTGAGAATCTTAATTTCTAATCTATGTTTCTACTTAAATACTTTATCCACTTTTCTTTTTATTTTAAAGGTTATTTTAAATTCTGTCCCTGTGTATTTGACTTTGTCATGAATGGATTATGCTAAGAAAATGTTCTAACTACTGTAATTAGCATCCAGCACCCAGTGTAATGCAATAAAATGTTGCTGTCAATTAGTCTCTGGGGTGACCACATTGTCCTCTTGAATGCACAGCATAAAACTTCAACACTTTAATCTCTTTATTAAAAGATACTCTGGGGCTAGAGAGGCATATTAAAAAATATGTTACTAAAGATATTTTCACCTTGCTAATGTGTTTTACCACTCTAAAATGCCATAAAAATGAATAAAAAAATTAAAATATCTTTATCCATTGTTATACATATTCAAAGCATAATGAAATGTTATGCAATATTTGTTGAGCAACTATTATATTCAAGGTACCATACACAGTTTCAAAACTGAATATTTTATTTCTCATCTTGAGAACCTTATCATCTAAAAGTAGAAAAAACAAAACAAAACCCACAAGCCACATCTTACGGCATACAGGTATGCCAAAATCCAGGTGATACCAAAAAGCCATGGAAACCAAGAAAAAGCAGATCCCACAGGGTATGCAAGAAAGCATCTCTGCTTCAGAATGTGTTCTCATCATTTGTCACTGTTTTCACAGCTTTTCTAATTTCTTTTGGAGTTATCTGTAACTTGCAAAAACTTTATAATAAATAATTATTCCATTTTTAAAACAACAATATATAGGTTAATAGACTTCTCCCCTCTTAGAAGAAATAGCATGGCATGCTCCTTGCAAGTGACATGTGTGTTGATATGACTGACCCACTCTGCACAAGGCAAGAGAACCAAGTCTGCAACGCCAGGCAGCATCACAATGCTCTGCAACTGGAAGGGAAAGGAGCATCCAGCAAGAGGCTGGTAACCTGGAGTTAATGCTGGCGGGTCCCACCCTCCCTGCAGAGGTCCCACCCCCCACCCCTGGCCCTGGCAAGCAGCTGTGGGGTCTGTAGCTCTGCCTCTTGGCTAGCTTGCTGGTGCCAGGGTGGGACATAAAGACCTAGTGAAGGGCTGCATTAAATGAGCAAGTGCTGAATCTCAAAACCTCAGTTTTAAAAGCTATAGAAGAAGCTCCTGGCACTTTTGGGAAATAATTAGAATAATCATACTCATAGCAGCAGAAACTCAAATATAGGTTAGCAGGGGCCGGAGTGGGGAGTTAATGTTTACATTGCACCAAGTTTCTATTTAGGTTGATGGAAAAGTTTTGGTAAAGGATAGTGGTGATGGTAGCACAACATTGTGAACATAATTAATAGTACTGAATTATAAATTTGAATGTGGTTAAAAGGGGGATTTTTAGGTTGTATATATGTTACTAGAATAATTTTTTTTTTAAAAAAAAGGACTGTACAACACAGTGAACCCTAATGTAAACCATGGATGATAGTTAATAGTACAGTTGGAAAAATGTTGTTTCCTCCATTGTAACAAGCATACGACACTAATGCAAGGTCTCAATAACAGGGTTGTTCATGGGAACTCTATTTTCTGCATGATTTTTGTATAAACCTACAACTTCTCTAATAAAAAAAGAAAACCAGGCAAAAACTTGAAAAGCCATTTCGTGAAAGCCAATAAAACATGTGAAGGTGCTCGAAAGTTGCAGGACGGAAGGGGGCTGAAGGAAGGATTGAGGCTTAGATGGAAACCCCAACCAGACACAAACATCAGCGAGACCTGCACAACACACACTCCCTGACAGGGCAAGTGGCCAAACACACAGGTTCCTTGGAACACACCTGTGACCACCTGCTGATGGGGTGACTTGGTGGTGCATTCCCCCAAATTCCGGGGGAAAGCAGGTCTGCATCTGTGCAACTTCCACCGAGACCGGCAATATCCTTTGGTTTGCTCACTGTAGCAGCAAAGGATTATTCACTAAGCAGTGCGAGCATCCTAGAAGGACTGACGGAGAAGTAAGGACAGGAAGGAACACTGAGAACACTGGGGAGAGCAAAGCTGACGGGCCTAAAGTAGCACTTCGAAAATGAATTCTATTGTTTTTATGGTTTAAATATTATTTTATTTTGATTCCATATTTGCACATGGCTCTGCTTTAGGCCAGGCATTATATTGGGCACTTTACATGCCATGCCATTTAATTCCTCCAGCAACTGCCATACGCCTTTTACAAGTTAGAGAACTTGTTCAGGGAAGTTGTCGCCTGCCTGTTTGCGCAGCCAGAAAGTAACAGAGCCCAGATCTGAAGACGTGCTTCGCTGCTAAACCTGATGCCATGGGTATGGAAAAAAAAGCCATTTTCTTTTTACTATTGCAGATGCAAGGCCTTGGTAAGGAAGGGTCTCTGCACTGAGATAAAAATCAGTGAAGAGTTCACTGCACACACATTTGCGGTAGAAAAATAAGCAAGAAAAATACAGTGAAACTGAGAGTAAATTAGTAAAGATTGTCCAAATATCATCTCCCACCAATCAGAGCAGCAACTCCACCTCCTGCACTGTGTTCTTTCTCCTTGGGAAAAGGTGTTAAGTGAATCGGGTAGAGATGGTGGACATCAGGAAAAGCCAGGCGTGCCCTCTCCTAAAGTCCTTGCCCGGGGAGAGAGGGCAGGAGCACTGGCGAAGTTTCCTCTCATACGACCCAAGAGGGAAAGCTAGGAGAGGAATATGAGCCATTCTCTTACACTAACAATCACTTTAGCAGCACTTAGTACTAATAGAATTGTTGCTGGTGACAAGGGAAAAGCAACCAGAGCTAGACTTAACAAGCAAATAATTATTTTGTGCCAAACAGGCAAAATGATGCCTCGCCATAGAAATGAAGATTTCACAGCAGGCTAACTGGGAGAAAGTGGCAGGAAAACAGAAATATCACATGGCATCTGAGACTACAGCATACCTCAGGTGGCAAATTCATTTTTAAAACTAACAATCGGCACAGTAAATTAGCACTTCTAAAATGAAACGTATTGTTTTTATGGTTTTAAAATTATTTTGTAAATTTGTTTTCACTCTATATTTGTGTAAGATTGATAAGTATATCATTTAAGGATCTAGGTTTACGTTTTTAATTATTTAAGTAACAATACAAAATTATCATAACCAGAAGTCCTGAAGAAACTTCTAACATTAAAGTTTGTGTGTATTAATTAGATGTGATAAACCCTGGCCTAGGCAAAGGGACAGAAGCACTGAAAGTTCAGCAAATGTTCAGGGGACAGTAATATGCAAAGGGAACATCCCAAGGGGATGTGTGGAAGACTAGGACACATCTAAGTTGAAGCCAGGTCAGAAAGAGTCTAGAATCTTTTCCTTAGGAAGTCACAATTTTATTGAGTGATGGATTAATTTTTATTTAGGTAAGTAAAATTATAAGAACTATGACATACATATATATGTGTATTTATAATAGTAGTGTATGCTGGTTTATACAGAGATAAATAAAATGGAACTTCAGATAATGAAAGGAAAATAAATTGAAAGCCAGAAGAGACATAATGATTTTGCAATCGGGCTTTTAAAAAATATAGGTAGCTGAAGTAAACAAATTAGTACCTTCAACTGAAAATTCCAAAAGTTCAAATGAAATTAGTCTTAATTTTTCTGGTGTGTAGATATCATAAGAGGAAATAAAACAACAAAACTCTATCAGCTGGGAAACTTTGGTGAATTGTGTGAGAAAATCTTTTAAATTTAAATAGAAATATAATCTAAAGTGGGGATCCCCAAACATGGGAAAGTGGTTTAGATGCTCTGAAGCTCATAGGATGATAAATGCCTTCACTCCCTATGGACTGAGTAGGAGACTGGGAAAAAGTCCCGCCCACACACTGAAGAACATTTCTGGTCCAAATATTACCTGATCCACATCTTTCAAGTTATTTCACATCTTCAGATACAAAATGGACCAGAAGCGAGAAGTCAGCACAGTGGAGGAGGGATTAGGGAAAAGAAGCCTGTAATTTGGACACATTTAAAACAGGCAAGGACATTTTCTAACAATTATAATTCTATTCCTAGTTAACAGCCTTATAACACTTACATTATTATCTTCCTGGGCCTGTTAGCGGTGATTTGGCACATTCGTTCACTCCCTCCTACTCAAAATCATTTTTTTTTTTTCAACTGGCTTCCAGGACACCCCACTTTCTTGCATTTCGATCTACATCACTGATGGTCCTTCTCATTATTCTTTACTGGCTCTGCATCTTCCTCCCAACCGTTTAACACTGCATAGCTCCCGGCCCAGAGCTCGGACCTGTTCTCCACAACAGTCATGACCCTGGTGAGCAGGTCCTGTCTCAGCCTTTAAATGCCATGTATTCCAAAAGCTCACAGACGTGTGTTACCACCACAACTGACTCCTGTATTCCAACTGCTTTCTTGCTGTCTCCACTGTGTGTCTAATAGGCATCTCCAATTTAACTGTCCAAAATTGAACTCATATTCTTCCTCCCCAAATCGCTGCCCCCTTTGGTCTTTCCTAAGATGATGACATCTGTACCCTTCCAGTTGTTCTGGTCAAAAGACCTGGCAGTCATCCCTGAGTTCTTGTTCTCACTCTTCATATCCAAAATGCTCTGCTATTGGATATATTTCCTCAAAGTACATCCTGAATCTGACCTTCAACACACCTCCTCCACCTCCACTGAATCTGACCCTCATCACCACCTCCACAGAACCACTGCCGCCACTCCTATCTAAGCTACCAATATCTCTAGCCACAAAAACTGTCATTGCATCCTATCTTTCTGCTTCTATCATTTCCTCTAGTCTATTCTCCAAGAGATTTATGTACCCAATAAATCAAATCCTGTTTCTCCTCTGCTCAAAACACTGCAATGGTCCTCCATTCACGCATGATACACATGCTTCGCTAGCTCACTTCCTTCAGATCCGTGCTTAAATGCCACTTACTCAGAGACCCATCCTGACCAACTTCTTTGAACTGCAACCCCAACCCCTGCAGGAACCTGTGATACCCTTTCCCTTGCTTTCAAATTTCCCCTGAATAGGCTTTATCCCTTGCTAACATAGTGCATACTGCACATTTTGAAAGCAAAAATACATTTATTACAGAAAATGTGGGAAATATAGGATTCATAAGGAAAACAGAAATACATTAATTCATCATCCAGAGAATGATCATTAGTAAACATTTGGTGTGTAACTTTCCTTTTTAATGAACATAGAGGTATTTGTGTGGTTTTCTATATGCAGGCATTTACTTTATGGACATTTATCCACATCTCAACCTCTTTCTCTAGACACTTCTCTCTGTGTGTGCATGTGTGTGCGTGCATGTGTGTGTTAGCCTCCAATGCCCAGAAGAATTCCTAGTATAGTAGTTGCTTCTGAACTTTGGTGCATGTGCTGCTTCAACAAATGACTTTTCCTTCTGGCTCCCTGTGCCATCTTTGGAGGGCAGTCTTGTGAAGGTTCATCCCATTCTACCATGCTCTGCTGCTTTGCCCAGATTCCACCTGGTGGGGAGTCACACTACCTCCCACACCCCTTGCGTCAAGTTCCCTGAATAGTTCCACAGCATCCCTGTTGATGTGGCAAGCTGTAAAAGGGGAGCCCCAACTCCTCCAATCTCTCCGCTCAGCCTCAGGTCTTACCCTGCCCACCTGGAAGTGGTGCAGGGCCAAGACGGGTCACGAGCAGTTGGCCAGAAGGAGCTGGGGTCAGGCTTGTGACCCTCAGCTGCAGCTGCCAGATGTGCAGCTCTAGATCACGTCCCATCCTAGCCCCCTTCTCCTGCCTCTCCAGCCCCTCTCTCTAGTCCTCCCTTTCCCCCACACTCCCCCATCCGCTTGTCCAGCCTCCCCACCCCCACCTCCCCCATCATACTCTATGGTTGAATGTCCATTTCCCTCATAAATGTAGGCACTTCCTCCTGCTGTGCTTACTGATGTAGCTGAAGCATCCAGAACTCGCCTGGTCCATTGGAGCAAATATTTGTTGCAAGATGTTGAAATAGTGAATGAACACTGGAGACAGCCATCAGTGTTGTTTCAATACATTATTGTACACAATGGAGGTCAAAGCTGGAAGATGTTGTCAAAGATGTTTGGGTTCATATTCACAGATGTCTGAGTCTGTGAAAGCATTTGTATATCTCCATTTGCTTTTTTCATTTTATTCCTCCTGTCACCATGAAACTGTCATTAATATTAGTAAAGATGGTAGTTTCTTTCTTTCCTCAGTCCCTTTATAGGGACTTAAATGGAAAGTGACATTTTCTTTTGCACTGTATTCTCATGCAGAATATTGCAAATGTTCTATTCTATATTATAAGCATAATCTTATCACAGAAAGTAAAATCATGATTTCATTAAATTTCATCTGTTTACTCTACCTTATCCTATCTCAAGCTTCTTCTTCCAAAATACATTCAGATTCAGAGACAAGTTTAGAAACTGATGGCCTCACTTCCAATTACAAAGTGTAATTTTTTTCAAGTTTTCACTTCTCTGAAGCTAGCATGTAGTACTGTGTTCCCTGCCTCAGCAACCTGAAACACAGGTGTTTCATTCTCCTAAAATCTTTGATTTCTTCAGCTGATTTCAAGATACAAAAGCCTCCTTTGTCCATAGTAGGCAATTAGATAAGTAAGTACAGAAATCACAAAGCAAAGGTATGTTTTCTTGTTATTGATCTCATCGTCTTTCTTTTCTATTTAACTTTGATCTGGATCTATATTTTCTTTCACATTCCTGTCCTGTAATTTTAATTCCATTTTCAATTCCAGATTGGGCACTAGAAGACAAGATGATGTTCTTTTGGGAGAAAACAATGTTGTGAAATAATATTGTAATAAGTAAAATAATGAAATAGATAGAAATTAGAATTATAATTCTGAAATCTTCTAAATGCTATGTCAATGGCAGATTATTTCAGAACTTTTTTTTTAATCATATAACTCAGAAAATCTCCTTTCTTCATATAGTTCCATTGTCTTGCAAGGGGAATTTACAAACATGTGTTTAAATGTATGAATAAATTAATTACTCTTGTGATAATATTTATATTTAATGTCACAACTTGAACCTTCCTTTCCAGTTTCTGTTAATTTTAGTGGAAAGGCCACAATATTTGGATTTAGGAAATCTATATTCTATTCTGTATACTGTAAACAACTTATTTTAGCAGATCATTTAACCTTTTCAAATGTCAGGATATTTTCATTTATGAAATGAATGTATTATCTGTCTTAAGTTATCAAGGTTATTTTAAAATATATTTTATGTATCAGTGATCATGGACAAGCTGAGGAGTGTGTGGAAATGATCACTACAGAATTGATCAAACTGAACATTCAAGTTGAACTTGAGCAGGAATTTGCTGTGATTAAATGGGGATTCTTGGATTTGGGGTGTGGAAGAGGGATTTTCAAGAAAATGTGTAAATATCAATAAAGTCATTGTTATGTGTTGAATCGTGCCCCCTCCCAAGAGATATGCTGATGCCCTACTCCCCAGTACTTGAGAATGTGATCCTGTTTGGAGATAGGTCTTTGCAGATGTAATTAGGTAAGATGAGGCCCTACTGAAGTAAAGTGGGCCCTGTCCAAACTGACTGCACCCTTAAAGGAAGAAGGAAACAAGAAGACAGAGAGGAGAACTCCATGTGCAAGTGGAGACACAGGGGAAGACGGCAGTGAGGAGTGGAAGCGGGGACCGGAGTAAAGCAGCCACATGCCAAGGACTCCCAGGGCCACCAGAAGCTGGAAGAAGCAGAGAAGGATCCTTCTCTAGAAACTCTGGAGGGAGCGTGGCCCTCCTGACACTTTGATTTCAGACTTCTGACTCTTGATGCTTTGATTCCAGAACTCTGAGAGAATAAATTTCTTTTGTTTTAAGCCATCCAGTTGGTGTGCTTTGCTGTGGCAGTCTGAGGAAACAAACACAGCCAGCTTTACTCTGAGTGAATGTGGTTCATGTTAGATTAAATAATTAAAATTAGAAAAAGCAACATGACATTCTAGAGAGAGAAGAGAATTCTAAATTAGTCAAAGCTGGTATTGAACCCCAGTTCTTTCTCTTTTTCACACTGTGGACTGGGAATAAATGTTTAATTGTGTATACAGATAATATATGTCTTGCAGAAGGTCACCAATGTGAGTGGCCTACCAGGTGTGCAATGAGAGGAGCCGCCCGGCACCGGCCGAAGCACTCGGCAGAGCACCCGGGGCCATGCTGGGGGTCGCTCAGTCTCAGCTAACACTGCTCCTCTGTCCAGGGTAGACCCATGACTTCGTGACGTGGGCATGTGGCCATGCATCTTACTTTTCACTTGGAACATTTTTCCATCTGATTCTAAGTGGGAGATAGTTTAAATATGGGTTTCTTGTTTTAAGTACTTTATTTACCACATAATTGGTATTTTGAGAGAAGAAAAGTGTCCCCAATACATCTTTTTTTTTTTAATCATCATTTTATTGAGATATAGTCACATACCACGCAGTCATGCAAAACAAATTGTACTTTCTATTGTTTACAGTACCATTACATAGTTGTACATTCATCACCTAAATCAATCCCTGACACCTTCATTAGCACACACACAAAAATAACAAGAATAATAATTAGAGTGAAAAAGAGCAATTGAAGTAAAAAAGAACACTGGGTACCTTTGTCTGTTTGTTTCCTTCCCCTACTTTTCTACACATCCATCCATAAACTAGACAAAGTGGAGTTTGGTCCTTATGGCTTTCCCAATCCCATTGTCACCCCTCATAAGCTACATTTTTATACAACTGTCTTCGAGATTCATGGGTTCTGGGTTGTAGTTTGATAGTTTCAGGTATCCACCACCAGCTACCGCAATTCTTTAGAACCTAAAAAGGGTTGTCTAAAGTGTGCATAAGAGTGCCCACCAGAGTGATCTCTCGGCTCGTTTTGGAATCTCTCTGCCACTGAAGCTTATTTCATTTCCTTTCACATCCCCCTTTTGGTCAAGAAGATGTTCTCCGTCCCACGATGCCGGGTCTACATTCCTCCCCGGGAGTCATATTCCACGTTGCCAGGGACATTCACTCCCCTGGGTGTCTGATCCCACGTAGGGGGGAGGGCAGTGATTTCACCTTTCAAGTTGGCTTAGCCAGAGAGAGAGGGCCACATCTGAGCAACAAAGAGGCATTCAGGAGGAGACTCTTAGGCACAAATATAGGGAGGCCTAGCCTCTCCTTTGCAGCAACCGTCTTCCCAAGGGTAAAACTTATGGTAGAGGGCTCAACCCATCCAACCACCAGTCCCCTATGTCTGTAGTCAGGTTAGCAACCATCGAGGTGGGGTAGGCGAATACCCCTGCATTCTCCACAGGCTCCTCAAGGGGGCACTACATCTTCTTTTTTTTTTTTTCCTTGTTTTTCTTTTCTTTTTTTTTTTTTTAACTTTCCCTTCTTTTTTAAATCAACTGTATGAAAAAAAAAGTTAAAAATAAAACAAACATACAATAAAAGAACATTTCAAAGAGACCATAACAAGGGAGTAAGAAAAAGACAACTAACCTAAGATAACTGCTTAACTTCCAACATGTTCCTACTTTACCCCAAGAAAGTTACATAATATAGCAACATTTCTGTGAACTTGCTCCTACTATATCCATCAGAAATTAACAGACCACAGTCATTTCTGGGCATCACCAGAACGTTAAATAGCTTATCTATTCTTCTTGGATTATTGTTCCCCCTTCCTTAATTGCTCTCTACTGCTAGTTCCCCTACATTCTACATTATAAACCATTTGTTTTACATTTTTCAAAGTTCACATTAGTGGTAGCATATAATATTTCTCTTTTTGTGCCTGGCTTATTTCGCTCAGCATTATGTCTTCAAGGTTCATCCATGTTGTCATATGTTTCACGAGATCGTTCCTTCTTACTGCCACGTAGTATTCCATCGTGTGTATATACCACATTTTATTTATCCACTCATCTGTTGAAGGACATTTGGGTTGTTTCCATCTCTTGGCAATTGTGAATAATGCTGCTATGAACATTGGCGTCCACATATCTGTTCGTGTCACTGCTTTCCGATCTTCCGGGTATATACCGAGAAGTGCAATCGCTGGATCGAATGGTAACTCTATATCTAGTTTTCTAAGGAACTGCCAGACGGACTTCCAGAGTGGCTGAACCATTATACAGTCCCACCAACAATGAATAAGAGTTCCAATTTCTCCACATCCCCTGTAGCATTTGTAGTTTCCTGTTTGTTTAATGGCAGCCATTCTAACCCATGTTAGATGGTATCTCATTGTGGTCTTAATTTGCATCTCTCTAATAGCTAGTGAAGCTGAACATTTTTTCATGTGTTTCTTGGCCATTTGTATTTCCTCTTCAGAGAACTGTCTTTTCATATCTTTTGCCCATTTTATAATTGGGCTGTCTGTACTATTGTCATTGAGTTGTAGGATTTCTTTGTATATGCAAGATATCAGTCTTTTGTCAGATACATGGTTTCCAAAAATTTTTTCCCATTGAGTTGGCTGCCTCTTTACCTTTTTGAGAAATTCCTTTGAGGTGCAGAAACTTCTAAGCTTGAGGAGATCCCATTTATCTATTTTCTCTTTTGTTGCTTGTGCTTTGGGTGTAAAGTCTAGGAAGTGGCCGCCTAATACAAGGTCTTGAAGATGTTTTCCTACATTATCTTCTAGGAGTTTTATGGTACTTTCTTTTATATTGAGATCTTTGGTCCATTTTGAGTTAATTTTTGTGTAGGGTGTGAGGTAGGGGTCCTCTTTCATTCTTTTGGATATGGATATCCAACTCTCCCAGCCCCATTTGTTGAAAAGACCATTATGGCTCAGTTCAGTGACTTTGGGGGCCTTATCAAAGATCAGTCGGCCATAGATCTGAGGGTCTATCCCTGAATTCTCAATTCGATTCCATTGATCTATATGTCTATCTTTGTGCCAGTACCATGCTGTTTTGGCAACTGTGGCTTTATAATAAGCTTCAAAGTCAGGGAGTGTAAGTCCTCCCACTTCGTTTTTCTTTTTTAGAGTGTCTTTAGCAATTCGAGGCATCTTCCCTTTCCAAATAAATTTGATAACTAGCTTTTCCAAGTCTGCAAAGTAGGTTGTTGGAATTTTGATTGGGATTGCATTGAATCTGTAGATGAGTTTGGGTAGAATTGACATCTTAATGCCATTTAGCCTTCCTATCCATGAACATGGAATATTTTTCCATCTTTTAAGGTCCCCTTCTATTTCTTTTAGTAGAGTTATGTAGTTTTCTTTGTATAGGTCTTTTACATCTTTGGTTAAGTTTATTCCTAGGTACTTGATTTTTTTAGTTGCTATTGAAAATGGTATCTTTTTCTTGAGTGTCTCTTCAGTTTGTTCATTTCTAGCATATAGAAACATTACTGACTTATGTGCATTAATCTTGTATCCCGCTACTTTGCTAAATTTGTTTATTAGCTCTAGTAGGTGTATCGTTGATTTCTCAGGGTTTTCTAGATATAAGATCATATCATCTGCAAACAATGACAGTTTTACTTCTTCTTTTCCAATTTGGATGCCTTTTATTTCTTTGTCTTGCCGGATTGCCCTGGCTAGCACTTCCAGCACAATGTTGAATAACGGTGGTGACAGCGGGCATCCTTGTCTTGTTCCTGATCGTAGAGGGAAGGCTTTCAGTCTCTCACCATTGAGTACTATGCTGGCTGTGGGTTTTTCATATATGCTCTTTATCATGTTGAGGAAGTTTCCTTCAATTCCTACCTTTTGAAGTGTTTTTATCAAAAAGGGATGTTGGATTTTGTCAAATGCTTTTTCAGCATCTATTGAGATGATCAATTGATTTTTCCCTTTCGAGTTTTTAATGTGTTGTAATACATTGATTGTTTTTCTTATGTTGAACCATCCTTGCATGCCTGGAATGAACCCCACTTGGTCATGCTGTATGATTTTTTTAATGTGTCTTTGGATTCGATTTGCAAGTATTTTGTTGAGGATTTTTGCATCTATATTCATTAGGGAGATTGGCCGGTAGTTTTCCTTTTTTGTAGCATCTTTGCCTGGTTTTGGTATTAGATTGATGTTAGCTTCATAAAATGAGTTAGGTAGTGTTCCATTTTCTTCAATGTTTTGAAAGAGTTTGAGTAAGATTGGTGTCAGTTCTTTCTGGAAAGTTTGGTAGAATTCCCCTGTGAAGCCATCTGGCCCTGGGCATTTATTTGTGGGAAGATTTTTGATGACTGATTGGATCTCTTTGCTTGTGATGGGTTGGTTGAGGTCTTCTATTTCTTCTCTGGTCACTCTAGGGTGTTCATATGTTTCCAGGAAATTGTCCATTTGTTCTACATTATCCAGTTTGTTGCCATATAGTTGTTCATAGTATCCTCTTATAATTTTTTTAATTTCTTCAGGATCTGCAGTTATGTCACCTTTTTCATTCATTATTTTGTTTATATGGGTCTTCTCTCTTTTTGATTTTGTCAGTCTAGCTAGGGGCTTGTCAATCTTGTTGATCTTCTCAAAGAACCAACTTTTGGTGATATTTATCCTCTCTATTGTTTTCTTGTTCTCTATGTCATTTATTTCTGCTTTAATCCTTGTTATTTCTTTTCTTGTACTTGGTTTAGGATTGGTTTGCTGTTCATTTTCTAGCTTCTTCAGTGGATCCATTAGTTCTTTGATTTTGGCTCTTTCTTCCTTTTTAATATATGCGTTTAGTGCTATAAATTTCCCCCTTAGCACTGCTTTTGCTGCATCCCATAGGTTTTGGTATGTTGTGTTCTCATTTTCATTCGTCTCTATATATTTAGCAATTTCTCTTGCTATTTCTTCTTTAACCCACTGATTGTTTAGGAGTGTGTTGTTTAACCTCCAGGTATTTGTGAATTTTCTAAGTCTCTGATGGTTATTGACTTCTAATTGTATTCCATTGTGGTCAGAGAATGTGCTTTGAATAATTTCAATCTTTTTAAATTTATTGAGGCTTGTTTTATGTCCCAGCATATGATCTATTCTGGAGAAAGTTCCATGAGCACTAGAAAAGTATGTGTATCCTGGTGATTTGGGATGTAATGTCCTGTAGATGTCTGTTAAATCTAATTCATTTATCAGATTGTTTAGGTTTTCAATTTCCTTATTGGTCTTCTGTCTGGTTGATCTATCTATAGGAGAGAGTGATGTGTTGAAGTCTCCCACAATTATTGTGGAAACATCAATTGCTTCCTTTAGTTTTGCCAGTGTTTCTCTCATGTATTTTGTGGCACCTTGATTGGGTGCATAGACATTTACGATTGTTATTTCTTCTTGCTGAATTGCCCCTTTTATTAGTATGTAGTGGCCTTCTTTGTCTCTCAAAACATCCCTGCATTTGAAGTCTATTTTATCTGAGATTAATATTGCTACACCTGCTTTCTTTTGGCTGTAGCTTGCATGAAATATTTTTTTCCATCCTTTCACTTTCAGTTTCTTTGTGTCCCTGTGTGTAAGATGAGTCTCTTGTATGCAACATATTGATGGTTCATTTTTTTGGATCCATTCTGCGAATCTATATCTTTTAAGTGGGGAGTTTAATCCATTTACAGTCAACGTTAAAACCGTGAAGGCATTTCTTGAATCGGCCATCTTATCCTTTGGTTTATGTTTGTCATATTTTTCCCCTCTGTCTATTAATATCCTTTATTGTACCCATACCGAATCTCTTTAGTACTGAACCTTTCTCCAAGTCTCTCTGTCCTGTCTTTGTTTCTCTGTCTGTAGGGCTCCCTTTAGTATCTCCAGTAGGGCAGGTCTCTTGTTAGCAAATTCTCTCAGCATTTGTTTGTCTGTGAAAAATTTAAGCTCTCCCTCAAATTTGAAGGAGAGCTTTGCTGGATAAAGTATTCTTGGCTGGAAATGTTTCTCACTCAGAATTTTAAATATATCGTGCCACTGCCTTCTTGCCTCCATGGTGGCTGCTGAGTATTCACTACTTAATCTTATGCTGTTTCCTTTGTATGTGGTGAATTGCTTTTCTCTTGCTGCTTTCAGAACTTGCTCCTTCTCTTCTGTGTTTGACAGTGTGATCAGTATATGTCTCGGAGTGGGTTTATTTGGATTTATTCTATTTGGAGTTCGCTGAGCATTTATGATTTGTGTATTTATGTTGTTTTGAAGATTTGGGAAGTTTTCCCCAACAATTTCTTTGGATACTCTTCCTAGACCTTTACCCTTTTCTTCCCCTTCTGGGACACCAATGAGTCTTATATTCGGACGTTTCATGTTATCTATCATATCCCTGAGGTCCGTTTTGATTTTTTCAATTTTTTTCCCCATTCTTTCTTTTATGCTTTCATTTTCCATTCTGTCATCTTCCAGGTCACTGATTCATTGTTCAACTTCCTCTAGTCTTGTACTATGAGTGTCCAGAATCTTTTTAATTTGGTCAACAGTTTCTTTAATTTCCATAAGATCATCCATTTTTTTATTTAGTCTTGCAATGTCTTCTTTATGTTCTTCTAGAGTCTTCTTGATTTCCTTCATATCCCGTACTATGGTCTCATTGTTCATCTTTAGTTCTTTGAGTAGCTGCTCTAGGTGCTGTGTCTCTTCTGGTATTTTGATTTGGGTGCTTGGGCTTGGGTTATCCATATCGTCTGGTTTTTTCATATGCTTTATAATTTTCTGTTGTTTTAGGCCTCGTGGCATTTGCTGAACTTGATAGGGTTCTTTTAGGGTTTGTAGACCTATTGAAGTCCTTATCTCTAATTATCAGATCTACAGCTTCGTGGAGTACACTTTCTCTAACTAACCAGCAGGAGGCGTCCACGAGCCACCTGTTCTCCACAAGCCAGTTCTCCCCTGCTTAGCCATTTTGGTGAGTGGGGGAGTGAGTCTTGTGGGGACCAATTGGTGTACCAAGCTTGCGTGTGTAGTTGGTGTTGCCTGCCCTGTATGTGGGGCGTGTTTCTGGGCAGTCGGGGATGGGGGGTGGCCCTAACAATCAAATCTCCCTGATGATCCTAGAGTTTTAAAGCTGCTGCAATAGTCTAATCCTTCAGTTCAGTCCTGCCACAGTTTGTCTCTGCCATTGACCCACAAGTCTTTGGTATTGGCGTATGGCTCCTGAGACTTGCAAGTGGGCCTCTCTTCCAGGCTGTGCACCCCGGGTCCTCTGTTGAGGGATGACTGTGCTATGTCACAGGTGAGTGCCGTCACCCCAGGGCAGTTCTGGGCTGCTGGGCTGTGTAGGGAGGCTCCCAGTCTGCTCAAATGATGGCTGAATGGGGCTTTGTTAATTCACACTGCTCCACCTTCCCAGCTCTGGGAGAATCAGCTGAGGTTGCAGGGAAGGCTAATGTCCACGCCCAGTTTTGTGGTGTGTGCCTGTTATTTGAAGCACTTCCGTCACACTGGGTTGTCTGGGGCAGCTCTGGGCTATGGGGCTGGCAATGGGCAGGAGTGTTTCCTGTCCACCAGGATGGTGGCTGTGAGCGGACACCCCCCTTTTCTTGGGAACTTGTGGTGTTTAGTGAATTTTCTCAGCCACTGGATTATTGCCTTTTGTCTCAGAGCTCTCTTAGTTCTGCTCTTGACTTGACGTGCCGAAGTTGCAATTCTTTGAAGCTTTCTGTATTGGGCTTCTTAGAGTAATTGTTTTAGAAAAAGAAAAAAGGATTTAAAAAAAAAAAAAAAAAAAAAAGGGCCCTCCTCAGAGATCTAATGGGTTATTGAAATGCTAATAGACAAAGCAACCAGGGCCATTAAGGAAAGGTCCACAGGGCAGAGAGATCAGCTTTTCTTCGGGATTTGCATATGCGCCTCAAGGCCTGAGCTCTGCCCTTCCCCTTTCTGTGTTCACCAGAACTCCAAAAATCCTCTGCTTTTATTTTGGAGTTTTTCGTGTTTTTTTTTTGTTTCTATGCCTGTCTCCTCTCTGCTGGGCTGGCAGCTCTCAGATTCTCTGGTGTCTGGTCTCAGTCTATCTATGGTTGGAGTATGGATCAGTAGAATGAGTTTCCGAGAAGGGCTACCACTGCAGTTCTCCCTTCTCCTTCCCGGAGCTGGCAGCCCCTCCTCCCACGGGACTGAGCCTGGCAGGGAGGGGCGCGGGTCCCCTGGCCGCAAAAACTTACAGATTTCGCTGATCTCAGCAGTTTGACATTTTCATGAGTGTTGTATGAAGTATGCCCAAAGACAGATTGCTCTGTGGTGTCCAGTCCACGCAGTTCCTGGCTTTTTACCTACTTTCCTGGAGGAGTAACTAAAACTTACAGCTCACCAGTCCTCCATCTTGCCCCGCCTCTAATGGCCCCAATATATCTTGATGATATATTTTGATGATTAAAGAGATGCTATATATCTCTTTGCTGATATAATTCTAACTGATAATATATGAAGTATACTTACTAGTGTATAAAGAATGTGGAAAATGGATTTTTATATCAGTAACATACATTTTATATATGAGAATTTTATGAATACTGTACTTTGTTTAACAATAAATGTGCATTGTCCACTTATGATCTCCTATTGGCATCACAGTGTTATTGTCAAAGGTAGGAAGCTGCGAAGCTTCCTTTTTCTTTCTATTTGCCCTACAGAGATAGTCCTTTTTAGGATATAAATATGGAGCAACTGCTGTGACGGAAATCAATTCTGAGCCATAAAAGTCAACAGATTTCCTTAAACACCATTTTTTTTCTTGTTGTCAGTCTACAAAACTGTGGAAGACTGCAGTTAAACATTGTTCTTCGTCATCTTAAGAGATGCCACCATGTCTTGCATTATGTATCATTCTAGTCAATCGGTTGTAGTCATTTCTATCACTTCAAAGCTCACTCTGGGAACAGAAAAATGTAGGTCAAACCTGCTTTTATTATGTGCACACAGTGTGTTTCTTAAAGTGTACCTTGCATGTCCACAAGTAATAAGACATTAACTTGCAGCATGTGTGGAGTTGCACAGGTACCCCATGTCTCTGCTGTCTCTCTTTGATGATATTGGGAATCACTTGTAGGAAAAACAAGCATATTAGACAATCTGAAGAAAAACTGGCAGTGGGGTTTATCCCTACACACAACTCCAAGGGAAATATAAAATACCAATAATGAATTTGTTAAGCATGTGGTTTTTGACAAATATGTTTATTTTCCTTTTATAGATAAGCAAAATCAGATGTGTCATAAGAAGTCCGATGAGACAGTGTGCATTTTTTCTTCTGATGATACAACTGTATTCATTTTATATGATTATATTTTTTCCAGAGAGCAGGTACCAAATACAATCAAACATATGGCACAAGCTTTAAGTTATGCAAACCTATAATAAAAATATGATTGGCCTAAGAAATTTGAGTTCTTTTTTCAGACAATTTCCAGCATTATGGAAATAAAAGTCAGAAATGTACATCTTGATGTGCTCCCAGAGTGTATCAAATGACTATAAACATCTAATTACTTTTTAAACTGAATCTTTCTACTCCCAATGTATTTACTGTTTTCAAATCGCAATTCCCACATAGCTAGATTATGCTATTTTGATTATATCTATGTGGTTAGTAAGAAAATGTGCAGTGTGACAGATTTTTTCTATAGAGTGCATGCATAACTCAGCATCTATATTCTGCTCCATGAATAAGGTGCATATGAGCTATTTAAAAATTATTGCAAAAGATTAAAGCTGTTTAAGGCTGTGAATGATCTAGCAACATCAATTACAAAAGCAGGAAAGGGAAGCAGAATGTAGATGCAGAGCTATGCATGCAGCCTGCACTGACTTTGACATATAAATGTGAGCAAAACCTAAAGATAGTGTGTGCTTTTAAAAATCAGAGCTCTAATGCAGTTAGAGAATTTTCAAATATCATTATGAGTTCCCAGTAGTCAAGAAAAAGCTCCCTTTAAAAATATCTGCCTTCACTCTTATAAATTATTATCAATTAAATATCTAACATGTTGGACTGCAGAAGTGAAAAGAGAGCTGAAATTTTTCAGGGATTTTATAAAATTTAAGACCTTTGCAAGAATAGCAACATTGGATAAGACCAAGGAGTGTAGATGCATTGTAATAAATTATTTTATTAAGAGATTAGTGAAAATAATGGAGCATGAGATCATAGACTATAAATCAAATGAAGGGTGACATCATCAACACGGTGATGTAAACAGCTACTGAAAACTTCTCTCCAGAGAGTCAATTAAAAAAAGAACAATTCTGAATTGTGTGAAACTCTGAAGGAAGATACAGACTGGAGAAGGACCCTGCAAATGCCAAACTGAAGAAAGAGAAGAAATATTAGATGGAGCCCCACATCGAGTCAGATTTTAGCCAGCAACATGAGGGCATAGGAATCCCATAGTTTTAGTTCACTGTGTAGACAGAGCCTGTGTTCAGAGGCAAGCAGCTTCTGAGGATGATTAAGTTACTGAACAGAGCCATCTGCTAGACACTCTGGAAGATGAAGGGGAATGAAAACATTTTTAAAAAGATGCTTCAGACCCTTTCTTATGACCACAGGAGCTGGTCTACATGCCCTGTGTGGAAACCAGGCCCTGTTTTGGATAAGAAATAGGGAAAACCCAACTGTCAAAGCAGGGCTCCAAAAGAAACCAGGTCTTGCTATCTGGTGGAAAACAGAGCAGCACTGGAAGTTAGCAGATCTATGTTACCATACACAGTGAACTTGCTGGGGTGCCGCTGCCTACCTCCCATCCCTTTGGCAGGTCACTGTGGGCACCTGATTTTGGGGAAGACTGGGGGACAGAGCCAATCTGACAACTGGCCAGGGAGAAAGAAAGAAAAGATAGAGATCAAAGACAAGCAACAAGAAAACCCTAGGCAAAAGAGAGAAATTGACCTCCAGAATAAACTAATAAAGGAAATCAGATGCCTAGACAGCAAAAAATCATGAGCCACACCAGGAAATACAAAGACATAGCCCAGTCAAAGGAACAAACTAACACCTCAACTGAGATTCAGGAGTTGAAACAACTAATTAAAGACATTCAAACAGATCTTCTAAATCAAATCAACAAGTTGAAAGAAAATGTGACAAAAGAGATGAAGGATATAAGAAGACACTGGGTGAACATAAGAAAGAATTTATAAGCTTGAAAAGACAAATGGCAGAACGTATGGGAATGAAAGGCATGAAAGAAGACATGAAAAACACAATGGAGACATACAACAGCAGACTTGGAGAGGCAGAAGAAAGGATTACCGAACTGGAGGATAGGACATCTGAAATCCTACACACAAAAGAACAGACAGAGAAGAGAATAGAAAAATATAATCAGAGTCTCAGGGAACTGAAAGACAACATGAAGTGCATGAATATATGTGTTGTAGGTGTCCTAGAAGGAGAAGAGAAGAGAAAAGGGGCAGAAAGAATAATAGAGGAAACCATCAATGAAAATTTCCCAACTCTTATGAAAGACATAAAATTATAGGTCCAAGAAGTACAGCATACCCCAAACAGAATTGATCCAAATAGACCTACTCCAAGACACTTACTGATCAGATTGATTGCCCAATGTCAAAGACAAAAGAATTCTGAAAGCATCAAGAGAAAATCAATCCATCACATATAAGTGAAGCTCAATAAGACTAGGTACAAATCACTCAGCAGAAACCATGAAGGCAAGAAGGCAATGGTATGATATATTCAAGATAATTAAAGAGAAAAACTGCCAACCAAGAATCCTATATCTAGTAACACTGTCCTCCAAAAATGAGGGAGACTTTAAAACATTTACAGAAAAACAGACACTGAGAGAGTTCATGAACAGGAGACCTTCTCTGTAAGAAATAGTAAAGGGAGTGCTACAGAGAAGTAGGAAAAGAGAGGAGAGAGAGGTTTGGAGAAGAGTATAGAAATGAAAATATCAGGAGATAGAAAGAGGGTAGGGATCAGGCATTTGATGCTGAAGGAGTATAGAATGCTCAACAGACTTGACTGTATAGATCCGGAAATAGATAGCACAATACTGTGTGATAGTAGCACAGTATTGTAAGTACACCGAACAAAGAAGACTGTGAGAACAGTTGAAAGAGGAAGGTAAGGGGCATGTATGATACCAGAAGGAAAGATAGAAGATAAAGATTGGGACAGTATAACTTAGTGAAACCTAGAGTGGTCAATGATAGTGATTAAATGTACAAATATAAGAATGTTTTCACATGAAGGAGAACAAATGAATGTCAACTTTGCAAGGTGTTGAAAATGGGACGGTATTGGAGACAAAATACAATCAATGCAAACTAGAGTCTATAGTTAACAGTAACATTGTAATACGCTTCCATGAATTGTAACAAAGGCAATATACCAAAGCTAAAATGTCTATAACAGGCGGATATAAGGGAAGTACATGGGATTCTTGGCATTGGTGTTGTTGGGTGACCTTTTTATTGTGTTTCATTTTTATTTTTCTTTTATTTTTTTATTCAACATTTTTTTTCTTTTTTTCTCCTTTTCCTCTTTGTTTGCAGAAGAAATGGAAATGAACTATGTGATTATACCAAGAACCAGTGATTGTTTACTTAGGAGGGAATGTATGGTATGTGAATAAAACTATCTAAAAATAAAACAGAGGGATACAAGTGCTGGAGAAAACGTGGAGAGAGGGATGTACCTAATTACTGTTGGTAGGGAAGTAGAATGGTGTAGCGCATCTGGAGGGCTGTGTGATGGTTCCACAAGAGGCTAAGTATGGGGTTGCCTTATGGTCCTGCGACCCTGTTATTGAGTATATCCTTGGAAGAACTGAGAACAGGGACATGAATGGACATTTGCACATGGGTGTTTGTGGCAGCAGTAGTCACAACTTGCAATGGATGGAGATAGTCTAAGTGTACATCAACTGATAAATGGAATGGTGAACTGTGGTGTATACATACAATGGAATATTGAGCAGCTACAAGGAATGAAGTTGTGAGGTATGCAACTAGGTGAATAGCCTTGAGGACAGTATGTTGAGTGAAATAAACCAGAAAGGAAAAGATGAACATTATAATGCCTCACTAATATTGTCTAACTATAATGTGCAAACTCTGATAATTGAATCTGAGAACACAGGTTTTCAGGCGAAGGCTTATGGTAAAGGTTCCTAGCATGTAAGCTCTTACAGCAGTTACAGCAGTTCCCAAGTAGTAACTGTTATTTCTAAATTCTGAGATGCTGAGCTCTTTGTGTATGACCTGGTTTGTCCCTGGAACCTTGGGTATCTGTGTGACACCTAAGACTCAGAGCCAGAGTTCAGGAGCTATGAATGTCAGCATTACCCCACATGGCAAATGTCAAAGAGGCTGAGAAAGAGATCAGACTTCAATTTAGAGATATGAATGAAAAGGACTTAGTTAGGACTAAGGCAAATCAGACTATAGGGTAAAGGACGATATTGACTATGTTTTAAAACTTCAACTTCTGTGTGAGACCAAAGAAAGAGATGTTTATTTGGTGCAAAATCTGTATTTTCTGTAGCATACTATATAATTTAACCTGCATGTTCAGTTTATTCAAACACCATAAAGACATGGAACTTTGAATAGGGAATGAGATCTGGTTGGTTTGTACAGGTTAGTGTGAAGTCTTGATACATCCCAGAGTAATTTGGGCAGAGAATAAAAATGTATTGGCAAAGGCCCTTGATAGACTGGGGAGAAATGTGGAAATATTAAACTTCCATATCTGGGGAATTACTGATATTCTCACAAGCACCGGGGCTACCAATTTAGAAGGCTGAGACCTTGATCTTGGGGCTTACCCTTATGAAGCTCATTACTGCAAAGGAGAGGCTAAGCCTACTTATAATTGTGCCTAAGAGTCATTCCAGAGAACCTCTTTTGTTGCTCAGATGTGGCCTCTTTCTCTAAGCCAATACTGCAGGTAAACTCACTGCCCCCCCCCCATGTGGGACATGACTCCCAGGGGTGTAAATCTCCCCGGAAATGTGGGACATGACTCCTGTGGATGAGCCTTAACCCAGCATCATGGGATTGAGAAAGCCTTCTTGACCAAAAGGGGGAAGAGAAATGAAACAAAAAAGTTTCAGTGGCTGAGAGATTTCAAATGGAGTTGGGAGGACATTTTGGAGGTTATTCTTATACATTATATAGATATCCCTCTTTAGTTTTTAGTGTATTGGAATACCTAGAAGGAAATACCTGAAACTACTGAACTGCAATCCAGTATCCTTGATTCCTGAAGACGATCGTGTAACTATGTACCTTACATGGTGTGACTGTGTGATTGTGAAAACCTTGTGGCTCACCCTCCCTTTATTGAGCGTATGGACAGATGAGCAGAAAAATGGGGATAAAAAGTAAATGAATAATAGGGAGGGATGGGGGGATGGGATGTTTTCAGTGTTCTTTTTTACTTTAATTTTTATTCTTATTTTTATATTTGGGGGGTTAATGAAAATGTTCAAAAATTGATTGTGGTGATGAAAGCACAATATATATAACATACTATTAATGGTACTGTGAACAATTGATTGTAAAGTTTGGATGACTGTATGGTATGTGAATATATCTCAACAAAATTGAATTAAAAAAATCAAATGCCTTTAAATTTTGTAAGATTTCATTACATGTGAAAGACAAAACAATGGGTGTTGTCGATTTTCATCCCTTGAGATTCTTTTAAATCAGATCATTAGTGCTTTAAATTATTTAGTTTTTATTAAAAAGTGCGAATACTTGCCAGTTTGAAGAAACAGTTTATTTGTTAAAAAAAAATACAAAGTCAAAACAACTTGACTTTGACGTCAAAGAACTTACCAATTTTAATGAAACTAAACCAGATGTCTTTTGAGCTTAAATTCCTTATTCTTTAGGACAAATTTATAGACAGTAGAACTGTCCAAAAACATCCCAGATTCCTCAAACACATTTACAATTCTAGAAATTCAAGTTTTGAAACTTTTAAGTGTTGTATAAGTATCTACTTATGTCCATCAACATGAATCTGCATTATTTTATATTATAAAGCCTAACAGAAGGCTTATTTTATCACCTTCTTTCCTTCTAACGTGGTTACGTATATAGACATACTTACACACATACCCACCCCTGGGTTTTATTTGGCTTTAGCCTCATATATGAAAAATATCCAAAATCTGGTTGGACTCAACAGCAGGGATTTATTAACTCACGGTTTTGAGGGTAGAAGTCCAAAAACCAAGGTATCAGACGGGCTTGCTCTCCCAGAAGCCAGTAGAGTTCTGGTGCTGGCTGCTGGCACTCCCCGGGGCTCCGGCCCTGTGGCTCTGCCTGTCAGGTGGGGCCGTCCTCTCCTTTCTGCGTCTGCTCTGCCAGTATTCTGCTGACTTCCAGTGTCTGGTTCCTCTCATGTTTCTCTGTCTTCTGGCTTCCTGTTTCTTCTCTTTATAAATCCTCCAGCAATATGGATTAAGATGCAGCACAATTCAGTTGGCCACAGCTTAACTAAAAATAAAATCTACAAAAGGTCCTATTTATAAATTGGTTCATAGCCACAGGGATGCTGATTAAGAGCATGCCTTTTCTCAAGGTACATAATTCAACCAGCCAGTCTGTTCCCTGGATCCCCAAAAGACCTGTTCTTCCCACATGCAACATACATTAACCTCATCCCCAAATCCCAAAAAGTCGTTTCAGTAAAAACTCTAGGTACAAAGTCTCATCTAAATCAGTTATGAGTATGGTTCATCCTGGGAAAAAAAAATTCTTCTCCAACTATGGACTCCATTGTGAGCAAGTTATCTGCTTCCAGTCATTACGGAAAACAGGCATAGGATGGCCTTTCCAAACTAGAAGGGAGAAACTGGATGGAAAGCAGTGGTCATGGGTCCCAAGCAAGTTCAAATCCCAGCAGGGCAACTTCCACTAGATTCCAAAGTCTGAGAATTGATGGATTCTCATCTGTAGATTGATGCTTTGTGCTCTGGGCCTGTGGAAGTGTCAGCCCCACCCAACTCTCCAAGCTCTGAGGTGTTGGCTGAACTCTTCCCAATACTGGGGCAGAAGGCCCCCTCCAAGTGCTGAGGTGTACATCCCCCTGCGCTACGACCTGGGTGGAAGCCCCTCTCTCTAGGCCTGAAGAGATCTCTTCAGTCCAGACCCCTACTTCCATGGTTCTGCCTTTGAAGTCATTTTTACTTCATTTGTCCTGTCTCTGTCCCTTTCACTCCATGCTAGCAATGCATCTGCTCATACAAAATTTTCAAAACAAACAAACAAAAAAACAAAAAATCTTTGCTGGTTTTGCATGAAGTTTAAAAGGATTTTTAACAGATCCCTCTAGACAAATGCATGCCCTTTTCTGATTTCCTCTGAGATGTTAACTGGATTCATGAGTCACAGGCCTAATCTCTCAACAAAGGGTGGTTCAGCTGTGCCCTCACGTGGAGCCCGGTTTTCGGAGGGTTCACTTCCCAGGGGTTCAGGGAGACCCTGACAGAGTCGCTTCAGCCCTAGTCGCAGAGCACACCATCTGGAAAGGCTGAGAATTTTCCAAATCACCTACTGCCAGTTCCTTTTTGCTTAAGAATTTAGTCTTCAGTTTATCCCTCTCCTCTCTCGTTTCACTATAAGGAGTAAAGAGGACCAGGCCTCACTTTCCACACTTACCTTGGTTATGCAAGTTCGTCACAAGTTCTGCCTTCCATCAATCATAGAACAAGATTTTGCCAAGTTCTCTGCCACTGCATAAAAAGGATTGTCTTTCCTCCAACTTCTAATAACTGTCCTGCTGACACTTTGGTTTTGGACTTCTAGCCTCAAAAACTGTGAAATGATAAATTCCTGTTGTTTAAGCCAAGCAGTGTGTACTACCTGCTCCACCAGCCCTGGAGGGAGACAGATGATGATGCACATAATCCTACCACATGGCATATAATTTAGAGTAAACATCTCTCTCAGTTCATTTCATGATCTAACCCATATGAGTACATTTTAATTTTCAGGATTCCACCCATTGCATCTTTACCTTGAAAACTTGTCCACTGCAAATATGTTATTTTACTTCTCATTCTTTTCAGATGCTGAGGAGGTTGATTCCCTTGGGGGTACCCAACTCAAAGTTGGGTAGCACAGAGCTTGACAAAAGGGTGAAACTACAACAAATTAAGGACAGACTGGAACACAGGACCACTTCACTAGCTTATGGATCACAACTAAGGGACAGCAACAGGAGACAGCACCTTACCAGCAGTTGACGTTCTTGTCAAGGACCACAGCAACAGTGGCAGCAAACAAGTGGGGCCATCGAGTGGGGAGCACGACGACACTGGAGAACCAGGGCAGGAGAAGGTGTTCAGGATCATCTGTGTACATACAGAATTAAGAGGATTATTAGAGTTAAAAAAAAGTTGTTTTGAGGGGATCTTGATACCCACAAATGTTCAGGTGCGAAAAATAAGCCAATAAATTTGAGTTGTTATTGTTTTTGATACTACCACACTTTGGGAACATTTTTTATAAAGGAAAAACAAAGAGAACAGTATGGTATTAGTGAATGTGTATGAGACCAAAAACCAAGAGATCTGAATTCTAATCTTGATTACACAATTTTCTAGTTATTTAGCCTATGGCAAGTGACTTACACTCTCTGAGATTCAGGGTTTCTGGGTGCAAAATTGACTGTGGGGGTCATAAAAGCTCTATGTCCATATTTTCATTTTTTAATGGCTCTTCTTTTCTCCTCTGGGTAAACCACTGGATTATGTAATTTGGGCATATACTGAACTAAACTATTTCTGTATTTTCTCATTATTTTTTTGTGGGAAGAGAATGGGAATTATTTTTAATACTTCAATTCCCCCTATATAAAAAACATAATTTAGTGTAAGAGAAAGAATACTTTCTCTGCACCCACTAAATTCTTGACTTACTATTCAGCAGACATTGTCTGGTATGTATGCTGCTTACTGATTGATGATTCTGAAGTCGCCTTAACTTGTTTCTATGAAGGACTTTCCTCAAGGGCAAATTTGGGCTAAGATTGCTATGTCTGAGGGCAAAACACTGCCTTTGGCCTCTGAGATTTCCCTGTGTTTGCTGCCACACAGGCCAGAGAAACCAGGCCCCACTCAAGGGATTATTTTTGTTGTACATAGACTAGTTTCAGAAGGCCCTGAGGTGGGAGTGAGAGATTCTTTATAAAAGTTGTATGAAGTATAAGACTTTGTGTTTGCCACTCACAAGAGATAAGGGGCCTTCTTCTATGGCAATGCCCAAAATCTGTAGAAAAAATTGTTCTATAGGGGTTCAGAAAAAGAAAGAGACAAAAAAGAACAGCCAGAAAGGAAGGAAGAGGGAGGGAGGGAGAGAGAGAGGCAGAGAAAGGGGCAAAATGTGATGAAATGTGGATAAAGAAAGAATTTTCTTGTTTTGTTTTTTAACCAGGTACCTCCTTATTGAATGAATGATTAGACCATATATATTGGGTTGTTTACATGCTTAACCCAAATAAAACTAATCACAAAGAGTAATATTTACATGTGACATAATCCTAAAAATAACATTATATCCTGAAATAAAACTTTTACTGGATTGAAAAAAGAAAGTCATAGCCCTGCAAGTACAAACTGGCAAGTTAATTCTCTCCTTTGGCACATAAGGAGTCGGTCATTTATTTAAATCCTCTGGGCACTTTAGCACAATGCTTGTATTCTTCCAAAAGTATAGCTTTCCTTTACTTTGTACTTGTTATTATTGTCTTCCCTTTACTGCAGGATTTTTAAGGGCATTTCAAAGAATGACATTTAAATTAAAGAATATATTTGAGGAGAAATTGCATTGTACTCTATGTTAATAAAATGCTTTAAAATCCTTTCGTCTCTCTCTGAACAACGCAGCTGTCTTTCCAGTCCCTGGTCTTATCATCAGGAACCTAGGATAACATCATGAGTGAGGGGGTCATCATGAAAAATGCTTCTCCTTCCATGGTTACTTTCAGTAAATGTAGAAAAAGAAAAGAATACAACTTTGTATTTTCATTCAGTGGGCATGTTTCTTCAAAAGTAATTTCATATGTTTGCTATATTTTGAAACCATTTTTTTTCCAGGAGACACCTCTTCCAAAATAGGTTCTTAAAATGGTTTGTTTTTTTTTTTTAAATTTTTGCCATGGAAGATAGAACAACTCTTTCAGTGTATGTGCTCATCAGTAGCGATAAAGAGGCTCTGCTATAGTGTGGTATTGTAATAATGAATAATATTATCCAGTAGGGAGTTAAATTGTGTTCTAGAACTGCAAATGTTCTCTCAATTTCATATTATAAATTCATTTTGATGCTTTTTGGAAGCTCATAATTTAGGCAATGCATTTTTTTGAGAATGCCTAATGCAATAGGCAGGAATATGTAAAATGCTTATGTGAGTTGCCCAAAAGGATAGAATAAAGGTGAAAAGTCCCATAATTAGATTTTATATTTCATTGAGTATTGTGGTAACATTTTTCTTAGAGCTTAAGAAAATAAATATGAGCAAATATAAAATTAACAATAATTTGCCATAAAAAATGTACAGGATCCATTTTATTTACATTGCATGGTATGTTGCTAATTTAGGAAGCTGATTGCTGTGTTGGTCTTTTCTAGAAACAGGGAAGTTTAAAAACAATAAATTCATTCACACACGTGCATAAAAGAACATAAGGAGGAATATACTAAGTTCCCTATATTCATCAAAAATTTATATTTTGTCAAGTTTACGTGGTTGGTTGGAAAGAAAGCCTTGATTATTCAACTAGAATTGATCTTTGGAACTGACTTAGAAAGGGCAAGATTCTTCTCTGAAACCTTTGAAGATAAGATTGTGAACGATTTGTCACGATAGGATATAACTCGATGGCTCAAATAATGCTTAATATTGCTTTCTTTTTCTGATTCTATTTTATTTTGCCTGTGTTATTGGTCTTAAATTTATTCTATTATAGTCATTACAACCAAAATTCTGTTGCTGAAGATATTTGGCTCATACTAATATTTTTCCTGATGAAATCTTATATAGGGAAACCATTTTAATATTGCAGGGTCAAAACATATTTTTATTTTTTTAACTAAACAACGTAATTTCTGAAAGGTTCAGAACTGTTTCCATTATCTTTTCTCAGCATTTAAATATAATGTAATAACAAGTATTTTTATGAACCGCTAATAGAAGAAAATGAATGAGAGCTCTAATATTTAGACAGCATTTCAAAAATTTATCTTAACACCAACATGAATTATCTTTCATATTGTAAAATGTGATAAGCATGCAAATCCATATAACCAACAAGACATTTGTCTCACTCAAAGCTCCTGGTTGACTATATGGACAAACCAGTGGGTATGGAGGTGGCACAGCAGGGCTCCATGTCAGTGTTGTTCTGACTGTAATGACAGAAAATATTTCAGATAACCGATTCATTGATGCCGGAGCTATTTCTGAATTGAATAGGGCAGTTTAGTAGGCAGAATAATGGCAACCCAAAGTTGAGCATGTCCTAATTCTTGGCACCTGTGATACTGTTAGGTTACATGGCAAAGCGGAGTTAAGGCTGCTGATCAGCGGATCGTAAAATAGAGATTTTACTCTGCATTATTTGGGTGGACCAAATATAATCACAAGGGTCTTTAAAAGTGAAAAAGGGAATCAGAAGGGTCAGAAAGAGAGCAGGGTGAGAAGGACTTTTTCCGATGTTGCTGGCTTTGAAAATGGAGGAAAGGGACACAAACCAAGGCACATGGGTGACCTCTAGAAGCTGGAAAAGGCAAGGGACTGCATTCTTCTCTAGAGCCTTCAGAGAGGACTGTGGCCCTGCTAGCACCTTGTTCTTAGGCAAGCGAGACCTGTGTCAGACTTCTGATCTACAGAACTGTAAGATAATAAGCATGGGTTGCTACACATGGTACGATAAATATGCAGCACTAAATATGCAGAAATTAATCATAGCAGCAACTAAAAATCAATACAGGCAGATACCCTGAAACAACAGGACAGGCTGCCATAGAAATGATGACCCATGGGAAGATACGTTACCAAAAACACTGTCATCATCTTTGATTATATACTGTATATGGACGAAGGCAATCTAGAGATAAGACGGTTATCAACTTACAAACTCCACCACTAAACTTCCTATTAGAAGAATGACTCTGATTTTGAAACCGTATATGACCAGTGTATTAATATCCGCAGAATATTTTTGGATTAAAACACATTAAAAGTATGCAGAAATGATTATCTTTTGTAATGTAATTCCTTACAATACATAAGATATATTTAAGTATAATAAAGAACCACAGCAGAAGGCCCAAACTATTTCTTCTATTGAAAGAGTAAGTTTTGTTATCTAAGAAATGATTTTAGTTGAAAAATGTAGGATAATAAAGAATATTTGACTCAGACAGTTGTAGGATATACTAAGTATTATAAAACTAGTAAGACCATTCCTCTACCTCATCTACAAAAGTAGTGGAACAAAAAAGAAAACAAAATATTGGCATGTTGTTTATATGGAATATAAAAACATCTGTTAGTAACATTCAGATGTGCTGAAATGTTAATTAAAAAATAAATCAAAAAAATTACTTCATGTCATGTCAATATCTATAGACAGAGAAGATTTTTAAAGAATTAATTTACTTGACCTGTTCAGTAAGTTGATGAGGATGACACCATGGAAGCAGAACTACTGTGTTTATTTTCAGTACGCCTCAGCCTTTGACCCCTGGCAGTTATTAATGGAGTGACTACAGTGGCATGAGCTAAGCTTACTGTAATTTTTGTCTTGCACATATGCACAGGGCACAGTTTTAAGATAAAAGAAAACCAAAGAGCAAAAGATTTATGGGATAAATATTTAAGACTTTTCAGATTTCAAAGAGTTTATGAATCAAATTTATGTCATGGGGAGGTCACCTTATTTACTCCAAATTGAACTGCTATGCTGTCTAAACTTTGTCCATTCAGGAGAAAGGGCACCTTCATGCTTTGTTTTGTTTTTATCTTATCTCAGTTTGAAGAATGTGTTTTATTTTACATGTATAATCACACCAAAGTCAAAGGACACATTGGATTAGCTGAGAAAATAATTTTATAAGTTGGGAGGACACACGGAAGAAATGTGTGAACCTGTCACCAAAAGAGGAAATTGTTCACAGTAAAAATATTTATAATAAATAAAACTACAAATTAGCCACATACCCTCTGACAGTAGGCTAGATAAATAAATTGTAGCATATTCATACCTTACCATTACAGCAATGAAAATAAACAAACTAAACAATGTGCAACAATTTGGATGACAAGAAAATATTGAATGAAACAATGCAGAAACAAAAGAGAACATATATTTATTTATATAATATTCAAAAATAGGCATACCAACCTGGGCATTGGAAGTCAGAAGAGTGGCTCCACTTTGGAAGCAGGTGTGGGTGGATGTCTGGGATAATGATTAAAATTCTATTTCTTGATCTGGAAACTAGTTACACAGATATATTCATATTGCTCAAAACTTGAAAATTTATCTAGCTGTACATATTTTTGTTTACCTTTCTGTATGTTTTAAGGAGCTCTGAGGAGAGAGTTCCATTTTTGAAGTATTAAAATTGATATATGAGGAAAATAATTCCTTTATTAGTGTTTAAGGTAATTTCCAAGAGTATTTTCCATGTCATTGAATATATACCAAAAACATTTGTTTTCAGAAAAAAATGGGTAATATATAAATACATCTGAGATTTAAAACAACAAACTAAGCTTGAGCATTTTCAGTGTCAAGAAAATCAGCCCTCTACTATCTAGCCTTTTCCCATTTTTGTGAAATTTGCCCACTGGTAAATATCCCATTACATCCATTATTCAGTTCTGAACTTTGTTGACCCTGGAAAATCAAATTTCCCTTTCATATGAAAGTCTTTCAAATGTTTGAAGATATTTGTACTTTCTTCTCTATATTAAATTTTCTTAGCACATTAAACACTTTTCTTGTTTTGAGATTTTTCTTAATAAACTCAATTACTTTTCTCTGAATTCACTTTTTACATGTATTGTAAAATACAGTAGTAATAGTCATGTATCTGTGCATTTTCTTGTGCTCTTTGCTCTGTTAGGAATGTCTCTGACTGATAAACGCCTATCTTTAAAAACCCACGTCAAATACTACCTTTGCTGAAAAATCCTCACCCTTATTTCTCCAATCAGATTTGGATGCTAGCTCTTTTTTCTATTTACATAAATGTATAATGACATTCATCAAACTGTATGTAATTAATTTTGACATATTTTCTTCCTGTCTATAATGAAGTCTCCAGTGCCTTGCAAATATTGTGTTCTCAATAAAGGTTTGTTTTATGATTACCATAATTGATTGATGTTTATAAAACAAACACCTTTCACAATGTATATACAGATTAGTCTCAGTGGATTAAAACAATGATATCAGAAGAATTTAAATCTTAAGGCTAAATTTCAGGTGATGCCAACTGTACAACCCATAAAGTTTACTTTGTTTACATTTACATTGTTTTCTCTGATACCAATGGTAACTGATACCATGATCAGTTAGCACCATTTCTGTCACTTGAAAACCTTTTAAAAATGACTGTGTATTTTCATGGGATGGTAAATGCAAAGAAACAATGAAGGGGAAAATATGCCCATAATAAACATCTGAAAAAAGCTAAAACAATAGGAGCTGTTGGACAAATGCCATACTCTCCAGAAGTAAGTTAATTTTGAAGTTCTACTCATTTTATTTCTACCCGAAAACATACGTATCTATAAAAAAGGAAAAAAAGGCATAATTTAGGTGGCAGAAAAATTAACTTATCTTCATAGTTATCAATTGCAGTGATACCTCTGCTACAAATGCTTAGCATTTTTTTACTTTTGCTGGCTTGTGTTTGGGTTTCTTTTTCCTGGAGATTCTTATTTATTTTTGCAAATTCACCATAAATAAAACTGTAACATATTGCTAAATTTATTTCTTGAAATTTTCAATAAATTGCAGTATCATTAAGAAAACATATGAGCAAAGGATGGTTGAAAAGAAAGAAGAAAACAGAAAAAGTCTTTACTTTGTAAACAATAAGCTAAAAAATTCTGTATCTTATATCACATTGGCAACATAAAGACCTCATAGGTAAACCAGACTCTTGCATTCTTAGCACAATTTTATCCAAATGTTTCCCAGATTTCCCTTTTATGCTTAAATCCCTGGTTTACACTTTCTCATATTTTACCCTTAGTACTAAAGCAGTAAAGCCAACTTCTGTGACAGTTTATTTAGGGGTATAGTAATAGGTGATGTCTATTTTGTTTAACCTGAAAACATGAAAGCATTATTTTAGATTAAATTTAACAGTTTATGAATGAACAAACGAATGAATTAATGGATAAATAATTGTTCTAGTTTGCTAATGCTGCCGGAATGCAAAACACCAGAAATGGATTGGCTTTTATAAAAGGGGGTTTATTTGGTTACACAGTTACAATCTTAAGGCCATAAAGTGTCCATAAAGTGTCCATCAGCAATCGGGTGCCTTCACTGGAGGATGGCCAATGGCATCCAGAAAACCTCTGTTAGCTGGGAAGGCATGTGGCTGGCATCTGCTCCAAAGTTCTGGTTTCAAAATAGCTTTCTCCCAGGACGTTCCTCTCTAGGCTGCAGTTCCTCAAAAATGTCACTCTCAGTTGCTCTTGGGGTGTTTTTCCTCTCTTAGCTTCTCCAGAGCAAGAGTCTGCTTTCAATGGCCATCTTCAAACTGTCTCTCATCTGCAGCTCCTCTCTTCCCAGCTCCTGTGCATTTTTCAAAGTGTCCCTCTTGGCTGTAGCAAGCATGCTCCTTCTGTCTGAGCTTATATAGTGCTCCAGTAAACTAATCAAGGCCCATACTGAATGAGCAAGGCCACACCTCCATGAAAACTATTCAATCAGAGTTATCATCCACAGTTGGGTGGGGCACATCTCCATGGAAACAAATTAATCCAAATGTTCCAACTTAATCCCCACTAATATGTCTGCCTCCACAAGATTGTATCAAAGAACATGGCTTTTTCTGGGGGACATAATATATACAAACCGGTACAATAAGTAAATGCTATCCAATAAGGGTTTCCAAGTACAGAGATGCTTGCTTTGATGCTATCTGTTATACAGAGGGTCACTTCACTCTTTTCTAAAAGTAATATCCAAATTTATATACACTTGTGGGAAATATTCTCTACATGTTCCTTTTCAAAAAATGCATTTATCTAACACATTTATATTTTTTCAGAAAATTATTAATTTTCAACTACTGTACTTGAATTATTTTATTATGCTTTCATTAGCCATCACATTATCAGTGAAGATTTTTGCATCAATACCCTGTACTAAAGCCATTTTCAATATGTAATTTGTCCCTCTGCAAATAATCACTTTAGCTTGGGAGACTTTAATTATAGATATTTATCAAAGTGATGGCAGTAATTTGTAGTAATAGCTATAATTAAAAAAGATAATATATCATACAGTGGAGCTGGCCAATTTGCTCATTATTCATCTAAAAATAAATGAATTATCTTAAATTACAGTCAATCTACATCTGAAATACCTGGAACTGAACTAAGCTCCCCCAAATATTGAATAACATAGAAAAATATACCAAATATCTAAGGAATAAAATGTCTATATACATCCAGAAGAAAATTAAATCTAACTGGCACAAACCTATATTAACAGAACTTAAGACTGCATCATTTATTGGCATTTGCAATGTAGACACAAAAATCTCTTTTATTTCCAATATGTATTATCTAAGGCAGAACAGTCTGACATGAATAAAAAGAAAGAAAGAAATAAAGAGCCTCATCTGTGGAGAGAGAACTAACCAGTGACATTCTTTTTTCAGTGCTAAAGTGGAAAAAAAGGACACCAATTAATTTTGCAGGTGATACAAACATCCAGGTGTCTATCCGCATTCAGCCACTTATGTTTAGGGGACTCAGAGGTGAACAGTGCACATTTACATAATTAGCATATCATCAATAGATCTGGTCAAAAAAGAACAAGGTTAGGTGACATGTCAAAAAAGGGACCCACTAGAAAAATATCTGAAGTGGGTAAAGAATGTCAGAAAAAAAATAGTTACCTCTATATCTAACTGTGCTAATACAGCTTGCAAAAAATGAGCAATGCATTAAATTTTAATAATTCACAGACAAAAATGGGAATCGATCTGTCATCAAGAAATTCTAGCAAGACCATGGAAAAGGAATAAAATACTAAGGTGGGAACCTAGAAAACAAAATTAAATAAATAAATGAGCAACAAATAAATACAAACAGGAAAGAAAACAAAACAAGTTGAGATAAAAAAAAGTTTGCAGTTAAGAAGTAGATGTATATATAATACCCGACTTAGCAGAAAGAAGAAAGATACATATCTATGCCTACAGGGAAGAAGGTATAAGAAAAAAGTCACCTCCGGCTTCAGATCCCTGAAGTATCTCAGGAGTTTGGCACCAGGGTCCTTTGATTTGGGGGTATGATAAACTAAAACAAAAAAGAGAAAGAAAAGGAAGTTTTGAAAAATGGTAACACACTCAGATCTATATATCTTCACCACTATTGCACTATTGCAGTCAACAAAATATTCCGTCTATAAAGGTTTTTTTTTTTTTTTTTTACTTTTTCTAAATGAGAATGTAGTTTTTTATATATTTTGAGTAAGATCCCATTGCAGGGGTCAGCAAATATTTTTTGTAAGAGACCAGAGGGTAAGTATTTTAGGCTTTGTAGCCAACAGACAATAACAAGGATAATGTACTGGTATATATGTAAAAGAAAAACAACCAATTATCACAACATTTTTATTGATGAAATTCAAATGTTAGTAATGAAACATGAGTACTTTTTGTAATACAGTTTACTGATGAGAAGAATGGAATTCTTTTATCGGGGATAACATTTCACTTAATTGTGGTTCAAAGGTAATGTTCCCTACAATCAAAGTCAAATGCAAATATTCAACTTTTAATGAAAATATATCACTCAGACACTCCAAACACTGATATCAATCGATAAGTATATGATTTTAATTGACCATATTTATCCACTGGAAGTCATTTTAGGACTATATTATTTCCTACCATGGTTAAGCATGACCTTTACATTTCAGTTTCATCACTTGCAATTGAAGGGCACAGTGAAACTCCACAATCACAGACAGATGGATTTTAAAATATGGATATTTTCTTCACATTTGCCTCAAGGTCCACAAAATGCTGCTGGACTAACTCAGAAAATGCAGCTGCTGAAAATTTGGGTGGGAATAGAGATACTACTTCCTGTTTTAACTTCTATAGCAGAGGAAATAGATAAAGCAGGTCAACATTACTTACATTGTTGTAAGTCAAACGACATCAGTTGGAAAATGACTTTACTGTAGTATCAATTTCACACGTAAGTGCTGTTTTGCCTCATAAATTTAGACTGAATAAATTAAGAAATATTTTTCAGTCCATAACAAAAGTCAATTTCTAAAATTATTCAAAGATCAATAATGGTGGAAGCCGGTGGTTCTCTTTCATAAAAATTTTGATCTCAACCCTGAGCTCAAAGAATCACAATAAAACTACTACCATTATACCATAGAAACGTGTGGTAAGGCAAGCCAGAATTTCAGCTTCTATCTTTGACAAAAATTCAGAGAACTGACCATGATTAAGTCTAAGAAAGCAAGTAGCAAATGATAGATTCAAAAATTTCCCACAAATTATTCAACTACTGAACAATTAAAGAATATATTAGCAAAATATTTAAACACATTATATTTTCACAAGTTTGTAAATTTTTCCAATGTAACAGTATTTCTGCTTTGCACTCACTTAGGCCACTAACTATTGTAACACATCTTAGCAGATTCCACTTCAGGTTGCACTGATTTAGTGTTTTCTCAACTTTTTAAAAAAAGATCCTCACCTCAAGTCATTCCAATCAAACTATTCACAGAAGCTAATTCTTCATTCAATTCATATTCAGCCTTGATTCCTCAAATAAACAACAAATAAACAGTATCAGCAACATCTGTTGACATGTCAAGAGAAAGCCACTAGAAGAAATTTACCTTCTTTTATAACTGGCTATTGATGTTGTTTCAAATTTCCTAAATTTTTTGAGCAACTATTTTACTGAAAGGCAGAGTCTTAAATTAATTTTCCCTGCACATACTTACTGACTGCTGCAACCAAGCATAATTTAATTAACTCATTAATTGATAAGAGGCTTTTTCTGCATGCTTTACAGATGGGCCATTTGTAAATTTACTTTGTTTGCAGTCTCATTTTCATTTCTTATTTTTGTGAAGAGATTCTTCTGTGGTGAAATACTCCACTTTAAGTTTCCTAATTTTGGTGACTTTTGCTTTCCTGAGAATTTGGAATATTGTGATGACTCCTTAGTTTGCTGGTAACCTTAAATTACATTGCGTTATTTTAGGATTGCAATGGTTTTTCCTTCTAATATAACAAATATTAGATTATATAGCAAAATAATCCACACTCCACTGTGCCTTAAAAGTTTGGCTTTCAAAGTCCAGGTTTTTTCTTTTCTTTTTTGGACATGATGGGCTGCTATTAAAGCAGACAAAATAAAACATTATGGCCTATTAATACACATGGCACTCAAAACATGGGTTACAAATGAGTCATTGCAATTTGTAGTGCACTAAGCAAGACACAGAAACCATGAGTACCTTATAAAGTCTCTAATGCAAGTACTCAATTTTGCCATTGTAGTTTAAAAGCAACCATAGACAATAGGTAAACAAATGAATATGCCTGTGTTCTGGTAAAACTTTTGACATTTGAATGTCACACGATTTTCATGAGCTACAAAATATTACTCTTCTTTTGATTTTTCAACCATTTGAAAAGGTAAAACCATTTTTAGCTTGCTGACAATACAAAGACAGGCAGTGGCTAGATTTGGCTCAGGGGCTGAAGTTTTGTAACACCTGCCCTTGCTGATCATACATATAAATATCTTCAACTCAGAATCTTAACTATTCACTCTTCGTAGTATCTTGTGAAGGAAAGCTTTAATTTTAGAGAAGTCTAATCTACGAATTTTGGGGGATGATTAGAGTTTTGTGACTTTTTACAGAACTTCTCCACTACCCAGAGGTAATAAAAACATACTCATTTTTTTTCTAGAGTGCTGAGAGTTTTTACTATGAGAATTTTGTCATTTCCTTTGTTTGCAACAATTGATATGATCATACGATTTTATTTAGTCTGTTGATGTGCTGGATAACATTGGTTAATTTTTGAATGTTGAAATAGCATTGCATATCTAGGAAAAATCCCATCTGGCCATGTGCATAATTCTTTTAACATACTGTTGGCTTTGATTTGATAATAATTTGTTGAAGATTTTTGTCTCTATGCCCATGAGGGATATTGTTCTGTTGCTCTATTTTCTTGTAATGTTTTTATCCAATTCTCATATTAGGGTGAGGCTTGCCTTATTCAGCTTCTATTTTCTGGAAGGGATTTTTTGAGAATAATATCCTTTCTTAAATGCTTTATAGAATTCACTATCAAATCCATAGGGGCCTGGCATTTTCTTTTTAGAGAAGTTATTAATTATAATTGATCCAATTTCTTTAATGGATATAGTACTATTCAGATTATATATTTCTCCTTTGTGTGAGTTTTCGTGGTTTGTGTCTTTCAAAGAATTAGTTCATTTACTATAATGCGCTCCATGAGTATAATGACATCAAGGATGTAGGCCACATGCTGCTGGGCAAACCAGCTGTGATCCCTGGTGTCACCACCAAAGAGCTGTGCCCGGAATTTGATCTGGACATGGGTGAGTGAGCAGAAGGCTCGCTCCTTGTCCATGACCAACTGGCACTGATTTTTTGGGGAATTTATCTACTTGTTTTTATTTGCGATTTCTGGATTTGTGGTTTGATGTCTACCATTAATTTTTTAAAGTTCTTATCTTTTATTACTTCAAATATTTCTTCTGTTCTGCTCTCTTTTTCTTCTACTACTGGTATTCCAAGTATACATTTCTTCCACCTTTCAAAATTGTACCAGAGAGGGAGGGGCAAGATGGTGGCATAGAGAGATGTGGAATTCAGTTAGTCCCCTGGAGCAACTAATAAACAACCAGGAACAACTAGTAAATAATCTGGAACAACTACTGGGGGACAACCGTGACTGTCCACACATGGTACACCAACCTGGAATGAGAAGCATGAGAGCCCCAGCTGAGTTTCTAAGGGAGCCAGGGGAAGAGGGGGACAGGGAGCAAGGGGCACTCCCAGCTCCAAGGTTCCTGAAATGTCAGGTCTCTGTGTCCTATTTATAAATAAATGCACAATCTTGGTGTGAAAAAAAAAGTTACCTAATTTGTGGGAATAGTTCTTCACAACACACCTTTATTGTCCTTTTAATACCACGACGTCAGTAGAGAGAAGTCCTTTTTCATTTCTAATAATGGTAATCTTTGTTTTCTATATTTCTCTCTTAGTTAGCCTTGCTTGAGGTTTATCAATTTTATTGATCTTTTCAAAGAACCAGCTTTTAGTTTCACTGGTTTTTTCTTGTTTTCCTGTTTTCAAGTTCATTAATTTCCCTTCTAACTTTAAATATTTACTTTCATTTGTTTGCTTTAGGCTATTTTTTTTTCTTTTTTCTCTAGTTTACTTGGATGTATGGTTGGTTTTTGAATTTAGATCTTTCTTCTTTAGTAATCTCCGCAGTTAATGCTATATATTTTCCTCTAAGCACTACTTTCTCTGCATTCCACAACTTTTGATAAGTTGTATTTTTCTATAGTTCCGTTTTAAAAATAATCTCTCTTGAGACTTCTTTGACACCTGGATTTTGAGAAGTGTGTTGCTGAATTTCCAATTATTTGGACATTTTATAGTTTCCTTTTTGTTATTGATTTCTAGTGAAATTCAGTTGTGGTCTAAGAACACACTTTATATGATTTTTATTCTTTCATATAGTATATCATGGTGATTGTACCATATGTGGTTGAGAAGAATATGCAATCTGCCATTTTTCTGTGGAGTATTCTGTAAATGTCATCATATCAAGCTGATTAACAGTGCTGTTCGGGTCAGCAACTGCTTTCCTTATTTTCTGCCTCCTTGATCTCTCAGTTAGTAATAGAAGGTTTTAAAATCTGCAAATATGAGTGGATTTGACTATTTTCCCTTTCAATCTTATCAGTTTTTGTTTCCTGTATTATGATTTTATATTATTATGTGTACATGTTTGGGATTTTTAATGTCTTCTCAGAGAGTAGAACACTTTGATTAGGTAATGCCTCTCTACAATCCCAATAAGCTTTCTTGTTCTGAAATCTGCTTTCTCTGAAATTAATAAAGCTACTCCAACTTTCTTTTGGCAAATGTTAACATAGCATATCTTTCTTGACCTATTTAATTTTAGCCTATCTGTGTCTTTATATTAAAAGACTTAGAATCTTTAATTTTAGACTTTAGTATTTAATTTAAAACTTGAGTTTTGTGTAGACAACATATATTTGGGTCTTGTTTAATATCCATTCTAAAAACATCGGTTTTTTAGTTGCTGCATTTAGATCAATATCATTTAAAATCAGTATTGAAACAATGGGATCAATAACCACATATTTGTAACTGTTTTATATTCATTGCATTTGTTCTTTGTTTCTTTTATTCCCCCTAGTTTTTGCCTTCTCTGATTTTAACTGAGCATTTAATGTGATTTCATTGCATCTCCTCTCTTAGCAAATGAACTATACTTCTTTTCACGTTACTTTATTTCTTGCCGACATTATTTTAATGCTTGCCATGGAGTTTAAAATATCACATTTTAACTAATCTAAGTTCACCTTCATAAAAAATATATTGCTTCACATGTAGCGCAAGGAACTTTTAACACATAAGTCCCAATTCCTTCTTCCTGTCCCTTGTGGCAATGCTGTCATTCACTTATCTATATTGTCCCTGTTTGTATATACTGTGTTCCCCAAAATGCTATGTTCTTTGATGCAGTCTTGTGGGGCCAGGTGTAATAGTGTTGATTAGATTGGAATTCTTGGAGTGTTTCCATGGAGATGTGACTCAATCAACTATGAGTGAAGCATCTGATTGGATAATTTCCATGGAGGTGTTATCCCGCTCATTCAAGATGGGTATTAATTGGATCACTAGAGTTGTATAAAGGAGTTCACAGACAGAGGACTTCAGAGCAACTGAGAGTGACATTTTGAATAGGAGCTGCAGTGAAGAGAGGACAAAACATCCCAAGAACAACATTTTGGAGAACACCATTTTGAAATGCCACTGGGAGCAAGCAGACACCAGCCATGTGTCTTCTGAGCTAACAGAGGTTTTCCGGACACCATTGGCCATCCTCCAGTGAAGGCACCCAATTGTTGATGCATTACCTTGGACACTTTATGGCCTCAAGACTGTAACTTTGTAACCAAATAAACCCCCCTTTAAAAAGCCTCTATTTCTGGTACTGTGCATTCCAGCAGCATTAGCAAACTGGAACACATATTCTATAATCAACAAGTGCATTATTACTATCATTACTTTAGACAAACATTTATCTTCTAGCTCAATTAAGAAAAGAATACAATTTTATTTTAGTTTCATTTATTCTTTCTTTGACACTCTTCCTTTCTTTACCTAGATACACGTTTTTGATCTGTATCATTTTCATTTTACCTAAAGAACTTCCTTTAACATATTTTGTAGGGCAGATCGGCTAGTAATTCCCTTTGTTTTTGTTTGAGAAAGTCTATTTCTCCTTCTCCTTTGAAGGATAATTTGCTGGTCATAGATTTCTAGGCTGATTTTTTAAAGTTCTATTTGTTTCAATACTTGAAATATTACACTCATCTTGTGTTCATGATGGGAAGTCTACAGTAATACTTATCATTATTTCTCTGTAAGTAAGGTGTTTTTTCCACCCTCTGCCTTTTTCTGTCTTTTGTTTTCTGCAGTGGAATATGATATGCCTAGGTATGATTTTTTGGGGAATTTATCCTACTTGTTTTTATTTGCGATTTCTGGGTTTGTGGTTTGATGTCTACCATTAATTTTTTAAAGTTCTTATCTTTTATTACTTCAAATATTTCTTCTGTTCTGCTCTCTTTTTCTTCTACTACTGGTGTTCCAAGTATACATTTCTTCCACCTTTCAAAATTGTACCAGAGAGGGAGGGGCAAGATGGCGGCATAGAGAGATGTGGAATTTAGTTAGTCCCCTGGAGCAACTAATAAACAACCAGGAACAACTAGTAAATAATCTGGAACAACTACTGGGGGACAACCGTGACTGTCCACACATGGTACACCAACCTGGAGTGGGTGGAATGGCTGAGATCACAGCATAAAAACTATTAAGTAAAAACTGCGGAACTGTGCTGGGACCCCCTTCCCCCCATGGCAGACTGAGCTGCAAGATCTCACTGTGGGAGAAAGCAGCATTCCGGGAGCAAGCAAATATAGCACAACCTAGCTCCAACTGCGGTTTTAATTAACAAATGTGGACTGTTGAATACAAGCTACAAACATAGACAAACCCCTAACAAGCAGCAAAGTACCCTGAGGTCACTCTCAGTGCAGAGGAGGTGGGGCTGAGGGAAAAAAAAATAGTTAAAAAATAGACAGAGGCTTTTAGAAATGACTGACCTTAGAGAGCCAGAAAAAAATGCCTGTGCTCCAGAAAAGGGAGCCCAGAAGACTGGTTGCTCTCTCTGACTGATGCAAGAAACCAGGGGGCCATAGACAGGCTTGGAAAAGGGGCTTTCTTTCACTTTTTCTCTCTCTTAGCTTGAGTAGCTCAGTGGAGAGAGCCTCAGCTATTCCCAGTTTGCAGCACTCTGACCCAGTCAGGGGTGGAGTTAACAGAGTCAGAGAGACAAAGGACTAATTCAAATGCAGAAGATAACTCCCTAGAGGGTGTATATTCCCTAAGAGGAAAGAGGTGGGGCTTAGTTCTAATGCCTGCCCTTCCTTCAGAACTCAGGCCTAAGGGTCTGGGGGAAAATAGTCAAAACAGAAACCACCAAAGCTGAGAATTAAAGGGACCATGCCTCTTTACACCAGTGGGGAGCAACAGGCTGACAGGCACCAACTGCTGGGCAGGTTAGGAAAAGCACAGTGGCTAAAGGCCTCACAGGAGATTCCGTCAATATTCTAAGACACACCCTCAGGGAAACCTGACAATGAATATAGCCCCATTCTGAGACCTGAACCCATCATGGTCTGGGAAAATCTGGGGTAACCAAGGAAACCAGATGCCTAGACAACAGAAAACTACAAATTACACTAGGAAAAATGAAGATATGGCCCAGTCAAAGAAACAAACTTATACTTCAATTGAGATACAGTTGAGATATTGTTTCACTTTAATGAGACAATCAATTAAAGATTTTCAAATAAATATGCTAAATCAACTCAAAAACCAATTCAACAAGTTCAGGGAGAATATGGCAAAAGAGATGAAGGATATAGAGAAAATACTGGGTGAACATAAGGTAGGAATTGAAAGTTTGAAAAAACAACTGGCAGAATCTATAGAAATGAAAGGCACAACACAAGAGATGAAAAACACAATGGACACATACAACAGCAAATGTCAAGAGGCAGAAGAAAACATTCAGGAACTGGAGAACGAGACACCTGAAATCCTACACACAAAAGAGCAGATAGGTAAAAGAATGGAAAAATATTAACATCATAATGAAGTGAATGACAACACGAAGCACATGAATGTATGTGTAATGGGTGTCCCAGCAAGAGAAGAGAAGGGAAAAGGGGCAGAAGCAATAATAGAGGAAATAATCAGTGAAAATTTCCCATCTCTTATGAAAGACATAAAATTACAGATCCAAGAAGTGCAGCATACCCCAAACAGAACAGATCTGAAAAGAACTATGCCAAGACACTTAATAATCAGACTATCAAGTGTCAAAGACAAAGAGAGAATCCTGAAAGCAGCAAGAGAAAAGTGATGCATCATATACAAAGGAAGCTTGATAAGACTATGTGTGGATTTCTCAGCAGAAACCATGGAGGCAAGAAAGAAGTGGTGAGGTATATTTAAGATACTGAAAGATAAAAACTGCCAACCAAGAATCCTATATCTGGCAAAACTGTCCTTCAAATATGAGGGAGAGTTTAAAATATTCTCTAACAGACAATGAGAAAGTTTGTGAACAAGATACCTGCTCTACAGGAAATACTAAAGAGAGCACTACAGACAGATAGGAAAAGACAGAAGTGAGAGTTTTGGAACACAATTTTGGGTGATGGTAGCACAATAATGTATGTGCACTGAACAAAGATGACTGTGAGTATGGTTGAAAGAGGAAGGTTAGAAGCATGTGGAACACCAGAAGGAAAGATGAAAGATAAAGACTGGGACTGTATAACTCAGTGAAACCTAGAGTGCTCAACAATTGTGACAAAATGTACAAACATGTTTTTACATGAGGTAGAACAAATGTATGTCAACCTTGCAAGGTGTTAAAAATGGGATGGTATTGGGGAAAAGATACGATCAATGCAAACTAGAAACTATAGTTAACAGAAACATTGTACTATGCTTCCTTTAATGTAACAAAGGCAATATACCAAAGCTAAATGCCTATAAGAATGGGACACAAGGGAGGGGTATGGGGCTCGGCATTGGTGATGTTGTCTGACTCTTTTATTGTACTTTAGTTTAATTCTATCTATCCTTTTGCTATTTTTTATCTATCATTTTTTTTCTTTCTTTTTCTTTTGTCTCTCTACCTCCTTTGACTCTTCCTCCTCCTTTGTGGAAGAAATGGAGATGTCCTTATATAGATGGTGGTGATGGTGATGAATGTATAAATACGTGATTATACAGGGAACCATCAACTATTTACTTAGGACGGAATGTGTGGTGTATGAACAAAACCTTCTTAAAAAAAAAAAAAACAGGTTGATGAATGTGCCAGTTTGCATATTTATGTTCCCCAGAAAAAGCCATATTCTTTAATGCATTCTTGTGGGGGAAGATGTATTAGTGTGGATTGGGTTGGAACCTATTGGTTCAGTGTCCATGGAGACGTGGCTACCCAAGTGTAGGTGATAACTCTGATTAGATAATTTCCATGGAGACATGGCCCCAACCATTCAGCCTGGGCCTTATTTAGTTTACTGGAGCACTACATAAGCTGAGACTGAAGGAAATCATAGCTAGATGGAGCTGAGACAGACATTTTGAAGATGGCCGTTGGTAGCTGACGCAGACATTTTGGAGAACGCCATTTTGAAATGCTACCTGTGAACGAGCAGAAGCCAGCCACGTGCCTTCCCAGCTAACAGAAGTTTTCCAGATGCCAATGGCCTTTCTCCAGTGAAGGTACCCTTTGTTGATGGACACTTTATGGCTTTAAAACCTTAAGTGTGTAACCAAATAAACTCCCTTTATAAAAGCCAGTCCATCTCTGGTATTTTGCATTCTGGCAGCATTAGTAAACTAGAACAATGAAGAAACCTTGATGGCACTATATTGAGTGAAATAAGTCAGACACAAAAGGACAAATATTGTATGGTCTCACTGATATGAACTAATTATAATATGTCAACTCATAAGACATGAAATATAGGTTACCAGGATATAGAACAAGGCCAAAGAATGGGGAGCAGTTGCTTATTATGAACAGAATGTTTAACTAGGTTGTACTTAAGTATTTGGAAATGAACAGAGGTGACAGTAGCATGTTATTGTGAGAATAATGAACAGTGCTAAATGGTTGTGAGTGTGGTGCTTGGGGTCACATGTCACTAGAGGGAAAGTTGGAGGTTGGAAAATGGGAATGTCTGGAATAGTGAATCCTGAGATGGACAATGCCCGTGATTGACTGTACATATACTGGAAATCTCTTTCATGAACGGGAACAAATATATGACACTCTGACTGGACGTTAATAATAGAGGGGCATATAGGGAGAAAAGTATACTTATTGCAAGCTATATACTGCAGTTAGTAGTATTTTTACATTCTTTCTTCAATAGTAACAAATGTACTATACCAATTCTATGAGTCAATAAAGGGGGGGCTGTTAGGGGTATATGGGAGGATTTGAGTTTTCTTTTTTGCTTTTATTTCTTTTCTGGAGTAATGAAAATATTCTAAAAATTGAAAAAACAATAATTGTGGTGATGGATGCACAGCTGTGTGATGGCACCATGGGCAACTGATTGTGCACTTTGGATGATCGTATGGTATGTAAACAATCTCAGTAAAATTGAATTTTTTAAAAAATAGGGCCTAAGGTTCAGACTCAGAAAATCTGGGTTTGTATTCATATTCTTCCATTTATTTCCTGTGTAGTTCTGGTCAAGTAATTTAATTGATGTGGCCCTCTAATAAATAATTCTTTTGTAAACAGAAAAAAAAAAAAGTGGTACCAGAGCTCTTGGATGTTCTGTAATGTTTGCTTGTTTGTTTTCTTCTTTTTCTTTTTGTATTTCAGATGGGGTAGTTTCTATTGACCTATCTTCAAGCTCACTGGCGAAACCATCAAAGGCATTGTCATTTCTGATACAGTGGTCTTGACTTTTATCCTTTCGTTTCTTAGAATTTTCATCTCTGTGCCTATATTACCCATCTGTGCTTGCTACTGTCTACTTTTTATATGAGACCCTAACTTATTAATCACAATTATTTTAAATTCCTAACCTAATAATTACATCATCTATGTTATATCTGAGTCTGACTCTGATGATTACTTTGTTCCTTCATACAGTGGGTTTTTGCTAGTTTTGTTTCTTGCCTTTTGACATACCTTGTAATTTTTCATTGACATCCTGGAATGTTGAAATGGGTAACAGCAATTAATATAAATAGTACTTTAGTATAATGTGGCTGGAAGTTGGGCTGTGTTTCATATTTGCAGCAGGTAGATGTACCAGAGGCTTAAGATTCCTTTAGTGTCCTTATTTTGTCTCCCACACTTGACTTCAGGCTTCCCTAACTAATTCTCCTCAGAGGGTGTCTGTGTCTGGCAGCTTTCAGCTGCAACCCAGTTACTTTACTAGAACCCTGTTGATTTTGAAGCAGGAGGCAGAAGGAGCATTGTGCCAACTTCTGATAAATCTTAGTCTTTAGTAAGCTTGTGTCTCGTGAGTGTGACCTTCACAAGGGTCTCTCCAGTGGTATATCGCATCCCCCTTGTCCCCTCCCTCCTCCTACAGCTGCAGCATTCCCCACTTATTTCCTTGAGCCCCTGACCCCTATTGACACTCCACCCCCACCCCCTTCCTCTTAGGAGAACAGGAAGACTGGAGGATTTCCCTTTCCCAGCTGGGATAAGGTTCTGCAAAGTCCTTTCATCTGGAGAGCAGACCTCATCATTATGGAGGAAGTTTTGGGCAATGCTTACTCTTCCCCATCTCTCTGGCAGAGCCAGGAGGGACGCTGTTTTAGACCTTCAATGTGAGAACCTGTTGAAGTTACTGGAGTTAAAGCTCCCAAAGTTTAGGATTTCCCCAAAGTCTGCAGCCCCTTGGGGTGTCTTGCTTTCACCCTCCTGGACACTCAGCCACCAGCAAGTCATCAAAATTACCATTTATTGAAGCTGTGATTAATGACTCCAGCGGCTTTTGTTCCACATAAGCAGATTTTGGCTGTGACTCTTCAGGTTTCTGGTTGGCATTTTGACCTATGACCTAAGTTCTCTGATGGATACAAGAAAACTATTGATTTTCCATTTTTCCAGCTTTTTCTTATAACAATGGAAGTGACAGATTCCAATCTCTTTACATCTGAGAGCTGAAACCTGAAGTCTTATTTTTTTTCCTTAATTCATTTTTTTCTTCAAACTGTGGCCTGTAAAGGAGTTTTAAAAATCAAATATATTGAAATATAATTACATACAGTAATAGTCACCCTTTACAATGCACAGTTCAATGAATGGCATTATGTTTACTTTTATAAGAAATTCACAAAGAACTTTCCAAAGTGGTTATAATATTTTGTGTTTCTGTCTTCAATACATGAGAGTTCCAGTTATTCTGCCTCCTTGACAGCACTCAGTATTGTCTGACTTAAATATATAGAGAGAGCCATTCTATTACGTTAACAACAATATTATCCTTGTGGTTTCCATTTCCATTTTCACAATGAAAAATTGTTTTTTTCTATCTATACCTCTTCTTTTATAAGAGTTTGTATAAATCCATAGTTTTTCTTTTATGGATGTTTTTCCTTTTGTTTTTGCATTATGAGTTATTAACATATTCTGGATGCCAGTATTTAATGAGATATGATTTGAAAATACATTTCTCACGATCTCTGGCTTGACTTTTCACTTTCATTTTAATTCCAACAAATTTTATAATGATCCGTGTTTTCTAATGTTTGGTATTATTATTTTTATATATTAATTTAATATTGTATTACAAACTGGGTATATTTGTATTTTCCCAAGGAACACTGACCTCCTCTGCTCAATGAACAACAACTGGAAGGCATGACCCTCAACTAACTGATAGCGAACATTTTCAAAGATCTTAAAGGCTGGATCTGAAGAGATGAGAACACATTCTGTGATGTAATAGAAGAGAGATTCATCTTAATAGTTAATTATACAAATTTGATAGTTCATGTGAGCAGTATTTTCTAAGAATCAATTTCAGAATCTAATGATGCCATATATCTGTGTTCTTTGTGATCTTCAACATCTGTGTCAAATATTCTTTCTCATTAAATCATTCAGTAAAATTCATAATTACAATTGGATTTGGTTAGAATCGGGACTTCATATGCTTAACTCTATTATAAGCACACTGAGCTATACTTCTTTCTAGTTTTCATTATTCATATCATAGAAGCCTTTATTTCATGGTTTCAGGCTTTTTTTACTCTCTGACCTTTTGGTTTACTTTCTAGTTTTGATTTCTTCATTACATAGCAATTTTTAAAATCTTGACTAAACAATGTAGGTATGAACAAATCATTACTTGCAAATCTATGTCCACTTTCTATTTCCTATGATTTGGGTCCTTTGTCAGGAACTTGTCATGTTAGCTTAGCACAGGTGATGGACTGCAGGGGGCTCTAACAAGTTTTCTTTCTTGGATATCAGTCCCTGATGAATATCCACAAATGTATACTTTTCTTTCTTATTAAAGAACATTATTATTTCATAGGGAAAGTCAAAGCTACAATAAGTGCTTTTTTGTATTTGGGCTAATGACGTTCACTTTCAACACCAAATTTAGATCTCCCTTTTTTAAAAGGTCCATCAAAGGTGGCAATGACATCTCTAGAAACCACCTGATACTGGATTTTAAGTCTTTACCTTCTGTGGAGACTAAATAAAAGCTAATGGATGTTTTGAAATACATCTGCGAGTTGGTATTATGTCATAGTTTTGCATGTCTAATTGCATGGCCCAAAGCTGGCTGCAAGAAACCTGGGCTGAAAGATCAACAACATCAGTAGCTGTACCAGCTGCCAGGTTGTACATATTCTCATATCTGCGATGCTCTTATCCTCAAGAGTTCCCTCCCGTTTTAGCACAAACTAATATCCGCATTTGATCTTTAACTCATATGCCTTATGTTTTTCCAAAGTCTCAGAAACATTTTTATTGTTTCCTTGCCAAGCATTGTTTTTTAATTCAAATATATATTTTTCTTGAATAAACTGACACAGATCTTTTGTTGAAACTAATATTTATCTATTTCTAGCTCTGATTGTCATTTGACTTTTATTTTCAAATCTTAACAAAATATTTAGAGCTATTCTGGATAGCCAGAGTTTAGGTTGAGGAAATGCTAATGTTCCCACAAATATTTAAGAACGGGTCATTTTTTAATGATTCCAATGAAAGAGTCCCAACCTAATGTTCATCCATTAAGACTTGGATATAGCCAGTAGTTGCTTTTTCTTACATAGAAACAAAGGTGTATATTTCACTAGCTAGGCACAGCATATGGCTCTGTAATTTCTGCAGGGAAGGCTGGAAATGCAGTCATTGTTAAGTGTCCGGGAAGAGGAAACGAGATTTGTATGAACCTCTTCTACTACTATCTCACCAATAAAGAGGAAAAACGGATGCCAGAACCTTCAGTCCACTGTTCCCGATACTCAGAAACATGGAAAATGGACATCTTAATGCTGCTTCGGGGAAGTCTCACATTTTAATGACTTAGACATCTAAGAAAAAGTGCAAGAATGTTACTTCTCCCTTCAAAAGTCCCATGAGTATCTTTAATTGGTGAAAGTGAATTAGCAATCAGATTACCATTTAGAGTAGAGAACTAGAGAAAACTGGAGTGTGAATGAACAAATTTGTAGTACCTGGCACAATGAATGATAATATAAGATACTGACAAATCCTGGCTTAATGACAGAAAAAAATGGATCACATACAGAGAACCAGGAATCAGAGTAATAAATGTACTTCAAGAGCAATACTGCATCCTAAAAGACAATGAAACATATTTTCAAAATTCTTAGGGAAAATTAGTGCCAATATGTATCCAGAGAAACGTCAAATAGGGGGTTAGAATAAGGAAGCGTTCTACTTTTTTTTCTAAATATTTACCAAGCTCACACCATTTCTAGGAGCCACCAAAGAACAGTCTCTTACAAAATGAGAGAGTAAACTAGGGGAGGGCATTATCCAACCCAGGAGAAACAAAGGAATTCTTCAGAATAACGTTGAAGGAATGTTCCATCAAGACTTATGTGCATCGGTCCTAGAGAATCAACAATCCAAGAAAATAAAAATGGAACCGTAATTCCTTAATGAGTGTGATCCACTGAGAAGGGTTTTATAGCTTTACTAGAGAGCCTGATAGTGAAATATTGATAATTACGTGGAAAGCTCAGCAAATTAAGAGTCAAATAAGTTGGAAACAAAGATCAATAAAGATGGAAACCCTGAGAAAAAGAAAGACTAACTAATAAGGCTAGGAGAACCAGACAGTTTTACATAAATGCTAAGATAATCATAGCACACTGTGGCTATACTGTGAGTAAAATGTATGGGGTCAAGGGAATGTAAATACAGATTATTGTTTTCATTTTTTGATACAAATATATTGAGATAATGTAGTGAGGGTATAAAAAGAGCTGAATCTTCATATTTTATAATAGAAATCTACATATAATTTCAAATTTGCAGAATCAAGGCATAAGAGTTTGCAATTGTTATTTGGAGATATTAGCATAAATAGCAGAAGAAATATAAAACAGAAGTGGTTGATTTGGAGAATAAACATTTGGGGTGGAGAAGAAGTGTAGGATGAGATTCTTGTACAACTGTAAGCCTTGTAGTTGGATATTATTAAATAAATGCAAAATGACTTCACACAGTGCAATAAATCTCAAAATTTGATACTCAACTACATATAACCTCCTGGAGTACTATTTTAGCAGATAGCAAAACTAAAAATCAACTCACCCTAGACAGAATCCTAATAGATACCAGAAAAGATATTGAAAATAGCAGTAATACTGTTATAGAAATAAAAGCCATATTATAAAAAGAAAAAAAAAAACATGGGAAACACACTACTCTAAACACAATTAGGAAAAGTGAGCTTGTGTATGAGAAAATTGAAAAGAATTAAATGCACAAGAACAAAAAATCAAATATGCTATTAGAAGTGTAGCATGACCATCCTTTTTGGAAATAAATTTAGTAATATATATCAATTACATGCCTATTTATGTGACATGAACCAGTAATTCCCCTCATTAGAATTCTTTCTGGGAAGATAAACCAATAATGTGAACAGAGGAATGCACAGAAAGGCTCACCGTGGTGGTGTTATGCTAGTGGAAAAGTAAGTAAAATATTTGACATAAATTAAACGGCACAAAATTTGGAAACTTGAAAAATTTAAATGCATATCATAGAATGACATCGACAACATACCGTTGCATAATATAGTTCCATTCGCATAACTGTATTTTTATCTATATGTATATCTTTCTTTACAGAAATGACTAGAAGTATGTCTACCAAAATACTGTTTGTCACTTAATATTTTTATCTGTATGTGTATCTTTCCATGTGGAGATGACTAGAAGTATGTCTACCAAAATATTATTTGTCACTATTTCCTCTTTGTGCAATTGCAGAAGATCTTACAATCTTCATTTAGTTTTTCTGGTGTGCTTAGATTTTTTTTTAGTAAGGGAAAGTAATCACATTACCAAAAATACTAGAGGCTTTTTAAAACTGTGTATCTATGGGAAAAAAAAACGACCAATTTATGTGAAGGTTTGAATGTGAGGATTCAGCATGCTAAAAAAAAAAGAGAGAGAGAGAGAGATCTCTGCCATGATTTTCTAAAAATGAGGGATATATATGTGACTGTACAGTTTGAAAGCAGAATCAGCATATGGTCATCCCCAATAGTGAAATCTGTTTTCCACTGAATATTTTCTCTTTCAGCATTTGGCACGTTCATTCTCCAATTTACCTGTTAGAAACTTGGCAGTCAAATTTTAAAACTGCCTGCCACCCAGCTCCCTCACCCAGTCAATCACCAAGTCCTGAAAACTCCTCTTCCTAATTATTTCTGGAAGCAGTCCTTTCTTTTGCATCTTTACTCTCATTTGCCATTACAATTATTCAGCCAATACTACAATCCAACCTAGCAGGTGTTTCAGCCTCTTGCCTGAGCCCCTTTAATTCTATCTTCAACACAAAGTACAAGATAATTACTCTGAATAAATTCTAAAGTTGTTCATATTTTGCCTTTTCTTACATATTTGTGTGTATGTATCTCAAATACTTGTGCATATATATAATATATATAAAATCACATGGAATATATATATATACAATCATATGGAAAAGGTCCGTGGCAGAATATGCAGATCCTTAAGTGACTGGTTCCCTGTCTACTTCACAAAACACTTCTCTGCCATATATGTGCTTCAGGACCACCAAATCCTTGAGTACAATCTACATAGTACAATCCCCTTTCTCAGTTCTATAACTTTGCTCCTGCTACCCTGGAATGTCTGTCTCCTACAGCTTCTCCTGTGATTTTTCTGTCTTCTATTTATTATGTAAGTCTCCGATCACATACTTTCAGGAACTTTCCATGACTCCTTTTTGCTGACTAGTTGCCCCATCCACATATTACCATATCTGTGCCTACTGATGCATTGTCTGTCTCCCACACACACTGTAAGAGCTATTTGACCAGGGAGATCTAATACATGGCTGTTATCACCAGGGTCTATTATGGTGTTTTAGACACAGTAAGGCTGAAAAAATAATTACTGAACTAAAATGAACCGGGTTGAGTCTCATTAGATATTTGTTATAATGTCCCATATGTTCAGTTTCAACCTGAACACTGTAAAAGTGACCTACACCTTTTTTTTCTCTTTCATTATAAAACAAATTTCAGCCGTGACTCACATTATATAAGGCTGTGCTTTCCGAGTAATTATCAATATTTCACTATCAGGCTCTCTAGCAAAGCTATAAAACCCTTCTCAGTGGACCACACTCATTAAGGAATTATGGTTCCTAAAAAATCTCTAGTGCTCCAGATCTCCAGTTGCATTGTTTCCTTATTAAATAAATAGAAGAGAATGAATTCCTCTCTTAAAGTCAGGTAGGCTAAAGGATTGGAGACCTCGATTCAATAACCATTTAGTATTTTTCTAAGGAAAATTAAGTTGTTTTCTAATGCATCGGCACTTCCCCTTTCCTCTCAAAGTGTTCCTGGACACTATGCAAAATTTTCCACTACTTTCTAAGCAACAAGTTTTGCTTACAGAGTGAGGGACGAAGGCTCCCATTTAAAAAACTTCCCAAGGCTATTGGTTCCTACCTAGCATATTTGCAGAAGAAGGAGCAGACAATGTGACAAAAAAGGAGAAGTTGTTCCAAGTTGTTTTATGTCCAGAAAGCCAACAGGGAGACTTCTAGCTAAAAACTTTAAGTTGGAAACTCCCTTATAAATGTCTTAGCACAGAATTTCCAAATATTCTCTCATTTATTATGTTAGTGAGTTTTGTTTCCCTGTTTATTATTTCCTATTTGCCAACTTCAGTATTACAAAAACAACAGCTATGATACATTATTAACACAATATTCCATTTAATCATCATTGAAACCAAAGAAAATAAGTGCTACCATTAAGCTAGCTTTAAAGAAGAAACAGGCTTATGCAAATAAAGTAAATTTTCCAAGATTTCACAGCTAGTAACAAATCTTAAATGCTTTCCTTTGCACCTTGACGTAGTGTCTTCTAAGTCTAGGGAAAATACAGGTGCATGAACACACTGTAACCTGTTTATTACTCTATTCAGGGCCCAGCAGAATCTGAATACGGAGTCATTACTAAATAAATATTTGTTAACATTTGAAACTTTTAGAAAAGGTCTTAGATTTTAGCGACCAGTTTAATGTGATAAATATGTTTGGAGTTAGGGCTAGGACTAAAAATAAAATGTAATATTTAAAACAGTTTAGCAGACTCTGGAAAACACAGTAAATGCATCAGGTATTTTAGCAGTGTTAAGATACAGGATCAAAAATTCCATTCAGTTCATCAAACATTTAATGAATGCTTGTTATGTGTTCCGACTGTGCTGGATGCTTTAGATTAGGAGAAGGAAGACTCTAAAAAAGCTTATTACTTTTCACTAGGGAAGGCAAACATGCAAATGCACAAGTATGGTACAATGTGATGGCTTCTTTAATGGTGATTAAGAACAAAATGATGCAGGAGGTACAAATAAGAGACCAATTCATTTGGTCAGGAGAATCGGTAAAATGATGTGCAAATCTAGAGAACAGAGGGACCCTTGAGATGGAGGGTCATCAAATAAACAAGGGGATTTGGAATAGTATTCCACTTAAATGGAACAGCACAAGCTAATTTCCAAAAGGTTTAACCGTGCACGAAATGGTTGGGGAATAGAGAACAGTGTGACAAGAGCAGAGAGTGAATAAAGCAGACTGCGTTCACATTGTTAAAAGCATGCTGTGAGCACACTGAAGGTGGTTAAAGATTTAAACACTATGATTTGTGATTAAAAAGTCAACAGTGGCAATGGTGTAAATTGTAATGGGAAAGTGAGATTAGAGACAGGAAGTCTACTTACAATCAATATCAGTAGTCTAGTTAAGACATGAGAGGGGTTTGAATTTGGGGAGTGATTAGGGAAGGAAATGAGGAGTTATTAAATATTTGATGAATTAGTCTGTGAGTACAGAAATTATGAGACCAGAAATTATGTTGTATTCATGTCTTTATACTACCTGATTGACCTGTAATAGGTAATCAATCAATTAATGTTTGCTGAATATATATAAATCTGTTAAATGAGAAGAGAAAGAGAGATGAAAAAATAAGCACAATTCTAAAATTCATTGATTGGGCAGTTAAGAGGTTGCTATTGCCCTTAACTTTAAGAACTCAAGGAATCAGTAGGAAAATAGAGTTGAAGAAACTATGTATTCCATTTAGGGCTTGTGAAATTTGAGGTGCTTCTAAAGTACTCAGGAGTATCTTCCAATTGTCTGTTTATCAATCTGGAGCTGAGGAAGAGACTCTAGGACATAAGATGTAAAATTGAGATTCGTTAACATGCAGGAACAAGGGAAAGTCTGCATTCTATGAGAGTAAAATAGAGCTGAGGTTGGCAAACTACAACCCATTGGCCAAACTCAGGCTATTGCTTCTTTTTGAAAATAGAGTATTACCGGCACACCCCAAGTTCATGTATTCATGCATTGTTTATATCTGCTTTCACATCACATTGACAACTGAGTAGCTGTGACAGAGACCATTTGGTCCACAAAGCCTGAAATATTTCATATCTGGCCCTTTACAGAAAATTTTTGCCAATGCTTGCTGTAGAGTATTTATTGTAATGAGGAGCACAGTGCTGTAATTAATAAAGGCTGACTTAAGTTTCTATGTATTTTTGAGTAGGTGTTTTCCTGGACCTTCTAAATTGTTTCCTGATGTACATGAGAATTGCTGCTACAAATCCTAAAATGTCCATTGACAAGAACTGTAAGGGATCTGAGATTTCACCTATGTACAAGCTAACAAGTTAGCCGGCCAGTGTTTCATGGAGGTTGGCAGAGGACTCGAGAGTCCTGGGTCAGAGACAAAAGGCTTGTTACTAACGGCACACTAGGCAGCATGAGCTTCACGTCTCTCCCGGCTTCCCTTGCTGCTCACATCCCACGGGAGCACCGTGGATTGCCCAGGTGCATACTGCATACAAAGCGGGTTTGCATTACACCTGAGGAACCTGAAGCTTAGGGAATCCCAATCATTTATAAAGGCTGCAAGCAAATTTACCCTGACCCCTCACTAAGGCGGGAGACATTATTACATTATCCGGGACAACAAAGTAACCCGCCCTCTGCTCTGGAGGAGACATTATTTCTATCTTTTGGGGCTGTTCACTATCCAAACATACTTGAAAAGACAGTCCAGAACACTGCCTGTACCTCTGCTTGCAGGACATGGAGAAACATGAAAGACCCATAGAGAATGGTCCCCCAACAGTAATCAGATAAAAAGTACTGTTAATCACACTTCTAAACAAACTGCTTTTACTATGCAAATAACTAAACTTTGTATTTTCTTTCAAAGCCTTTATAATTTCCTTTGAGCTGATGAGTGTGATTATGTGCAAATACAACCTCATGCAAGAATCAACATATTTGGCTGAAGTCTTTCCTTTGATAGTTCCTTGGAAAGTTCTTTGGACAGCTTTTTCTGGCAGATTATGACATGCCAAAATAGATAAATGGACATATTACAAAATAAAGGCCATTTAAAATATATGCATTCTTATTTTCTTAAAATGATTTGAAAAATGTTCTGCACTGAAGTTGCTGTTCTAAATACTCAAAGATAATCAGGAGACATCACCAGACAGGCAAGATGGAGATATCTAGCAATTATCTGTGATTTTAGAGCTGACCTCCAGTACTTAGCTAGCACCCAGAATAAGTTATGAAATTATTTTCTAAATATATTTATTGTGTATGTTGCATAAGGTATTTAGTAAAACTGAGTCCTTGATTAATTTATGCATATGTGTACCTTGCTTTTTCAAACTTTGAAGAAGACTGTATAACCTAATTGTTATATCATACTAAATAATCTATTTAGATAATTACATAATAAATGTTTTTCTTACCATTTTGATGACTTGTTTTTCTTACCATTTTGATGACTTCCTACTATCCCTCTTGCCATTGCTTTTTCAGAAGCCTTTGCTCATTTCTCTTCATCTCCCCAAGCACAAAAATGTGTAGTATTCCAGGGATCAGTGTTTCTTTCTTTTTTCTCTTTCCCTACTCCCAGCCTTAGTTATTTCATCCAGACCCAGACTTTAAATAATATATGTCTGCTGATGGCCTTGAAATATGTATCTCCAGATTAGACCTCTGTCCAGGATATATATTGTTCAGTAGCTTTAAGTTATATGACTTTCTGTTGACATCTAATCTCTGAATAAATGGGTATTCCTTTGTACATTGAACTCATTCCAAAGAATTAATGTCTGACCACTAGGCATATGGAGTGAAGGTGGAGTCCAAACATTAGCTCAGGAGTGACTGAGATGTCGAGCACTTTCAGAAGAAGTGAAAGCACACCAGTGATGTGGGGCAGTTTATGGGACACTGTTAAATTCAAAACCTGATGCCACCCCTAACTATGAGAACTTGGGAAAATTATTTGAAGTTTCTTGGACTCAGTTACATTTGTTAAAGGAGTTGGACTAGGGGAAGTCAAAATCCTTTCTTATCTAGTTTTCTTTGATAACCAGCTGAGGACTCATACTTAGGAGTGGGTCAACTAGTTAGATATACACTTAAGACGTTGTATGGTTTCCTCTTCAAATATATTTTTTGTCTTAGAGGACATGGGATTCTTTTACATTTTCCTGACCCCTCATGTTTCTTTCCATTCAAATGTATATAAGTGCTGTATATAAATGAAGATGTAATAAAAGTCAGAAAACAAAAACACAGGAGAAAGATGTAGGTGTCTCACTAGTTAGAAGATGTTGCCATCAATTCAATGACATGTTGTAATTTCAGACCAAGCCACCTATCTTTGCTTCACAGCCAACCTCTTCAAAGCACCTTGGCTATTTCCCAAGTCAACCTGCTTATTGCAAGTCTGTGCTTTCATATGTGCTTTTCTCAGCTGTAGATGCCAGAGAGAATACAAGCTGTGACATCATGCCATTTTTCCTGATAGAAACATTACTTTTGAAACATAGATTTTGACATCTCCAATAATCTTTTCTGTTTCTTACCAGGCCTTAATAACAAGAAATGACACCTAATGCCCATTCAGGAGAGATTTCCACTTTAGTTGCCATAGCAAATAGAGGCTTTGATATTCAAGACTATGTCATGAAATATGTCATGCTTTTGATTCTTTTTTATTTTAGGTAATGTTTGTTATGTTTCAAACATTCTGCAGATGATGCACAACTGTCTTTAATTCTGTGTAGGAGACAATAAAAAGGAAGCATAATAAAATGTCAAATATATTCATCTGAATCTAATAATTAATTTGTGCTGTGCCTACACAGCAAATAACAAAGTAAAAGAAATGTTCCATTTCAGCTGGGAAGAAACAAATCAATTTATGTGAAAAGCTTTTCTTTGAGCTATACCTCAGAGCAATGCAAGAATGAAGATTCTTTTAAATCTGGTTCATTTGCTGTATCCCAATGACTAGAAAAATACTTATCATTTAGTAGACAATAAATAAATACTCATAAAATTAGTGAAAAAAGAAAGGAATGCCATCTAAGGGAAACCAGACTATGAGGAAGAAGGTATAAAGCAGAAGTATAGAGTTTTGTATGAGAGAATTATCAGAGTCTTCTCAACAGACAGTCAGTTGCTTAAATAGCAACAACAGGTTCACAACTTTGTGATCTGAGGATTATTTGACTGCATTTTTCCTTTGTGAATGCTTTCCCAACAATCAGATGCTTTGTTAAAAGGGATGAATAAAACATATATAATTAGACATATCTGCAACAGTAGATCTATAGCTTATACACCTTTAGGTTTTAATACATAATAAAACTAATTTGCATTAAACAGAGGATATATATACATAAATTAAAAATTAAAAATTGCCACATGTACTTATCAATTCGTGCTGAGCTGTGCTCAGTCCACTTGTTCTTTAGTTTATTTCTGTCTTTCATTAATCTTCATAAAATCTCATTCTCATTTATGCTTTGATAATCAGCTATTTAAAATAGCTCTCCAACTTGTTAATTTTCATTTAAAATACATGCATTATTTCTCATTTTTCCCTTGGTAATTTTTATACTTTGCTACTTAAAAAATGTATTTTTATAAATCATAGATTAATTCCTGCCAAAATTCACCCTGGAACATTTCAAAGTGACCGATACAATAAATGTACTTAAATGATAAGTGTTGAAATCTTGTGTCATGCACACTGCTCTGTTGCTATTTGGTATGTTATGTCAACTCAAATATATTTGTATATCAAAACAAGTTGATTGTATGAGCTCATGGATGTGAAATAATTAGAATAAGCAAGTTCATAGTGTCAGAAACTAGAATATTGGTTACCAGAGGCTGAGGGAGGGGATAGGGAATGGAGAGTTAATGCTTAAATTGTCAGTTTCCATTTTGGGTCTTGGAAAAGTTTTAGTAATAGAGGGTGGTGATGGTAGAACAACATTGTGAGCATAATTAACAGCACTGAAATATATATTCAAATATATTTGAATGTGATTAAAAGAAATTTTAGGTTGTATGTATGTCACTAGAATAAAAAATTTTTAAATCTAAAAACAAATATGACTACAAATAAACAGTATACCCTAACATAAGCCAGGGACAATAGTCAGTAGCATAATTATATAGTAATATTCTTTTATCAATTGTAACAAAAGTACCACTCTAATGCATGGTATCAATAATAGGGGGTATATGGGAATTCAATTTTCTGCATGATTTTTCTGTAAACCTACAACTTGTCTAATAAAAACCAAAAATTGATTTAAGCAAAACAAAAAAATAAGTTGATTCTGATTAAACATAGTGAAATGAATTTATATACATATCTGTATATCTTTCTGAAGCACCACTGAAACAACAGTAAAGGAGGGAAAAGTTAGAAACCCAACAAAGAAAAAAAATGGGGAGACCATAATATATGAGATATCAAAAATTTTGAAGAATAAAAGAAAATGGATTTTTTAGAGAAGAAAAGGCACACACCTGAGCTTAACTGAGAAATCAAGTGAACCAAGGTGATCCCAAATGAAAAACCAATAAAGGCTTGAAATAAAAGAAAAAAGACATTCATTTAAAAAAAGAAAATATGAATACAGCTTGAATATTGATATAAACATCAATTTTATACCCAGATCTTTTTGCCTTATTCCACAGGCCATAAAATAATTGATGCCAGTTGAAAATGTAAGATGCCCAGTATCCTACATCAATGGTTATGAGATAGCTATTAGGATCCTGGGAATTTTAGATTATATATACGTTACTAGAATAAAAAAAAAACATAAACTGTACAACACAAATAATGAACCATCTTGTAAATGATGGACTATAGTTAATAGCACAATTATCAAAATGTTCTCTCCTGAATTGTAACAAATATACCACACTAATGCAAGGTGTTAATAATAGGGTAGAATATGGGAACTCTATTTTATGCACAATTTTCCTGTAAACCTACAACTTCTTTAATTAAAAAAAAACAAAACCAGAGGATAGCATATGTTCAAAGGAAACAACATTGCCTTAAATAATTTGCTTATGTAATAAGACAGCTATAGCAATAAAGAAGCTCTGATAATAGAGTACATCCAATTCTTAGTCTTTTGGATGAGTAAACTATTTCTTTGTCTGAGTTACCGTCACTAATTTTATTCTGCACAAACAATAAGCTTGTGAATCTTATATATTTTATTAAACAAATTTTATTTTAGAACTTAGAAAAACGAGCCACATTATCATATTAAAAGTTCTAATACATTGCTTCTTATACATTGGTGGTTTTAATTAGAAAATCAGAATCAAAATAAAATAAAAATGATTCTCAGTTGTGCAATCCAACTCTGATAATACATAGGATGGTAATAAAACCATAATAATAAAACCTTTTTAGTATGAAAGAGAAATATCTGAAGAACAGGAAAACATATTTTTGAAAGTTATTTCCATACATATCTTGATAACAGCATCAGATCATGAGATTTTAGGAAAAATTATAAAATGTGAGTGGGATTATAAGTAGTAAACATTAGAAATGTAGAAAGTTATACTGCATTAGAGAATCCACAGAGTGATACAATGTTCCTCCAAATACTAATAAAAGAAGAATCACGATAGATAGAAGCAGAAAGTTACTGTGCCCAAGGGTTGAAAAAAAATCAATACAAAGCCAGAGAGAGTCCACATGGTCTGGCAAATATTATATTGAACTAGCAAATCTACTCTATAGCAATAAAAAAACCATCACTGTTCAAATAGGAGTAAGTAAATAGCTTAGAAAATGAAAGCTATGGCTCCAGTTTAACAATAGCTATTCTAGATCTTAAATATATACCTTCTAATAACTTTCCACACTGGTATATTTGAGTGGATTGCATATTCATGCCAAATATACTGAAGTTATAGGTTTGTGAACAAAGATTTGATGGCAATAATTAAGAGTTTTCCCCAGATTTTAACAAAATAGCAGAGTTATATTTTTGGGACATGAAGCTTAACATCTCTGTTTACATGCAATAGAAGTCACATCATTAAAAAGTAATGAAATGAGAATTTTATTTGAAGAAAAGCAACCCACAAATGAAAGAATTACCTATGCCTAAATCTGTAATATGGCACATTAATTAAATGAGGAGATTGTCTGTCTCAGTTTGCTGGGGCTGCTATAACAAACCACAAACTGGAGGCTCACAGTTTTGGAGGCTAGAAGTCTGAAATCCATATGCTGGCAGGGCCATGCTCCCCCTGAAATCCGTAGGGTGGACTGCCAGCAATCCGGCAATCCGTGGCATAACTAAATCTCTGACCCCTTCCCATGGCCCCCTCTATCCGCCTGTCTCCTACTGACTTTGTCCAAATTCCCTCTTTATAAGGACACCAGCCACACTGGAGTGGGACCCACTCTCAAACAATTTGGCCTCATCTTAACTAATAACGTTCTCAAAGATCCTATTTCCAAATAAATTCCCATTCACAGGACCAGAGTTTGGACTTGAACATATCTTTTTGGGAGACACAATTCAATCCATAATATGGGCCAAGAACAATAATGCAAAATAATAATGCAATATTAGGTGTGTATATAGGCAGTTCAGGGCCACAGCTCTATTATTTACTGCATAGCTACTGGTAATAATAACAGATGACTTGGAAGGTGCTATTTATAATGGTCTATAGATTAAAAAATCTATTGGATTATGCATGACCCTATCACAAGTGTGCCACTGTGGACTATGTTTGAGTTTGTGTACAGTTGCTGAATCCTCTCTTTACCCAGGAGAGAGCTGAGCAGCTGCTTTGAGGAATAGGTAGGGATGAAAAATCATCAGACTGACCAGATAACAATGTTGTAGAAAGAAAACAAATCTATTTTAAACCCCCCCCCCCTAGAGTTTATAAACAATTTTCAGTAACTATCTCAAGAGTGTAGTACTGAACTTCCTTCACATAAGGAATGTGGATTTTGGAGAGATTACTTTAAAAAGTTAAAGGTGAATGATATTTATACTCTGCGTTTGTAGACGGATTATTTTATACTATATATATTCAATAAAGCAAGATTCTGAATTCACTAGATCCACATAAGCTAAGAAAATGATTTCTGGATAAAGCATATCACTTTTAAGACCCTGCTGAAGTCCACAATGAAAATGTTCAAGAAATAAGATAAAACGATAGAGACCAGAAAAAAATCAATGCTTGCCAGGGGTTCAGGCCAGTGGGAGGCATGAGTAGGTGGGGCACGGGGTATTTTTAGGACAATGAAAATATTCTGTATGATACTGTAATGGGGGATACCTGTAATTAAAAAAAAACCCATAAAACTGTACCACACAAAGATTGAACCTTAATGTAAATTAGTGGGCCTTAGTGAATATTATGTGTCAGTATTAGTTAATCAATTGTAGCATATGTACCACACTAATGCAAGATATTAATAATGGGAAACTGTAGGCAGGGAGGAGAGGAAGTATATGGCAACTCTCTGTGATTTCTGTACAATATTTCTGTAAACTAAAACTGCTTTAAAAAATAAAGCACATTAAATTTTAAAATGTTAAAGAAATATTTTTTTCACTGTAGAAGTAGAATTCTGAGTGCATATTATTTAGAATAATCTCAAGCAAATCAAATTGAAAGCACCTGGAAAATGTTAGTGAATAATAATAATGAATATTCTCTTATTATTGGGGTTGTTACACAGTGCCTTCAAAATTCTTATCTTGTTTCATTCTCACAACTGCACAACGAAGAGGATACAATGATCATCCCTAATTTGCACCTTAGAAAAATGAGGCTTACAGAGTGTCATGATTTATTCATGATTATAGAGCAATTAAGTGTCAGATCTTTGATCTAAAATTGAGTTGCCTGATTCCAAAACACATGACCTTAAGTCCACGGTATACAGCAGGGGTTGGCAAACTTTTTCTGTAACAGGACAGATCCTAAATCTTTTAGGCTTTGAGGGTCATATGATGTGTGTTGCAACTACCCTGCCATTGTAGCGTAGAAGCAGCCACGGACAGCACAGGAATGATTCAGCTAGACTGTGTTCTAAACGACACTATTTACAAAAGCCCTATTTAAATTTTCCAATCCCTTCAGTATCATTTTTCCTCTTCTGGATCAAATTCATCTTTGCACATAAAGAAATCATCTTTTCCTATTTCTATACAGAAATGTGAAATTTAAGAATTATTATCTGGTGACATCAAGATATGCAGTCTGGCAAGTTTGGCAATTTGATATGAAAGAAAATGGACTTTGGAATTTAACACAAATAAGCAAGCAAACAAAAATTTGGGTTTGAATCCCAGCTTTATGGATTCTTACATGTTAATTAAATTCTCTGAGCTTCAATTTCCTTACAAATTGGAAGTCATTGCGCCTAACTTGAAGGATTGCTGTGAATATTAAATTAGTCTGAAAAAATCCTTGTTTTAAGTTTGTGTTATGTTTATGCTATATAAATACACACACGCAACTAATGGGTTAGTAGATAATACTATCACTATATTTCTTTTTTCGCCAAATATTAATTCCAACTGCTAATACAGATAGGAATGTTTGTTTAGAAGGTTGGCCATATTTCAGTAAATATTACAATTTCTTCCCACCAAGAATAAAATTATTTTTAAAATGTATTACACATGTTAGCACACCAGTGATTTTTTAAAGAAATGTGGAATTGTAAAAGAGCAGTTAGAATGCAAATTTATGATTCATATTCATATCCCAGGATTCAGAAATCAAATCCCAGGATTCCATAAGTGTATTGCTCTCATGAAATATGAATAATAAAATTCTCCATATAGATATCATTTATTCCAAAAATGCAATATGAATATATTATAGGACATTTGGAAAATTCTGAAAAGTGTAAAGAAAAAAAAAAGTCCCATAAAGGCTACATCTAGAAACTACACTAATTTAAATTTTTATAAATTTATTTTCTAAAATTCCATATATGTGTGTGTTTGTGTATGTGTATAATGTACGGCTATGTGCATTTGTTTGTAGCTAAGACTATAATTGTGGATCACATTTTTTATATATATATAATAAAAATTGCTAGAAATTATAATTATTTTTGTTAGCACCAATATAGCCAATAAGATCTAAAGATGCCTAAATAAAATATAAACTTAAGAAAAGATGAAAATGCAATAGACAAAATTCTCCCTCAAGGATCAAGGCTACAGAATATCTAAACCCAGAGATGACTAACAAAGAGTTTTACAGCTAGTGACAAGAATACTCACTCTTTATGATATAGATTCTCACTCTAGGTGCTCTGAAAAGAACATGCACATCTCTGATTAGAAAATGGAAAGGCACAGGGTTTCAGTGACTTTGGAAAATATTTTGACTCAGTTGGGAACAAGATTAATGATTTTGTGAAATCAAAGCCAGAGAATCCTGCTGGAAGCTGACACGGCTGACTAGCCAGTGTGCTCTAAGAAATAGCACATGGCTGAATATTGATTGCATGCCTTCACATCCATAAAAAAGGACAAAAAAGAAGAGATGTTCAAATCCATACACTAATGAGGAGGTTAGCAGTAATAAATGAATAATCACATATAGCTCAAACTTAGAAAACACGAAATGTTCATTTTTTAAGACATTTTTAGTGTTGGGGTGTGTGTGTGTGAACACACATAGATGTGTGTATATTTGAGTGTCTCCATGTGGTGTTGTGTACATGGAGATCAAACAGTCTTACATGAAACGGGTTTTTCTCAATAAGCATACATTTTTTCCTAATCTATGACTGAACATTAAAACACACAGAGGGAAGAATTTCAGAAAAATCTATCACCCAGGGAGCACAGATTGTTGGAATAGTACAGCCTTTAAAATTGTTATCACTTTTATTATAACAAAGTTTGAATCACATTAAAATAAAAAGACTCAGGGAACTCTTCATTCGATGAATATGATACTTATTGCTTGACATGTTATGTGATCTTTAATAGTTATTCTATTTCTTTTTCTGAAGGACAGCATCAACAACATGCATAGTAACCCACTCATTCTCTTCACTAGGGCATCTGAGAAACAAGGAATGACACAGTCAAATTTGCTAGTTTACACAACCAGGTTTTATAGTTATTAACAGAATGGTAAGAGTCCTTATCAGTGAAATGCTTTCAGTGGTATGAATGAATTTTTGAAGGCATGTCTAGTTGAAAATATTAGGTAAATGGGGTAATTAATGGCATATAAAAAGGACATGTTCTATAACTAAAATTGCTGCCCCTTGGCTATCAGTATTTCCTCATGCACTTTTCAAGATAAACCCCATGTGTTTAATCCTAAAGTGGGGTAAGAATGATTATAGGGAGTTGTGTTGGATGGTTTCAGACCACTCCATGGGAAGACTACTTAGTCTGTGTCATGTAATTGACTATATTCTTTAAATCAGTAACACAAATGGGTAATGAGTACAATCTATAGTTCATGTGAGTCTGATTTGATAATGGTACCTTTTCATTACTGCAAATTGGCACTATGAGCATGACTGTCCTTTTGACCCATACATCCAAACTGCTAAGGCACATTTTAAGAAGGAAGAGAAGATGGAAAATATGAGGAAGGATGACTCTGTACCCATCCTTGGTGTGAAGTTGTGAAAATAGACAAGCAAGTTCAACGCTGAGAACTGGCTTTGAGGATAAACACAAAGTGAGAAGCATAAGGAAAGCAGGTAAACAAATCCTAATTTCTGTGTGTTGCTGGCAACCCAGGTAAAAGCTGGATCTCTAAAATGGAAGCTGGGGTAATGAGAGAGCAAAGGAGTGAGAAAAGTCATTCTTGTTAATGGAAGGAATTTTCAAGCTTCCCTGACCACCTTTGAAGACATTATTTCAATCACAGGTAAGTCAATTAAGATCATTGATTCCCTGAAAGATTATGCACCTGAGGGCTCTGTCTAGGTAACAAAAAGACAAGCAGAAAAACAGACAAAAACAGAGTGTTCTGTCAAACAGCCAGAGCACCTTACAGAGAAATGCCAAGAGAAGCTTGATGATTATTTGTCCGCAAGCATTAATCAGAATAAGCCTCACATATTAAATTGGAACCAGGATTTTCTCAGGCACATCTGGGGAAAAAAAAAAAAAAACAATCTGAACAGAATGTCCTTATCCTACAGACTTCTCAACTGAAGGGAAAAATGAAAACTCCATTTTTCCTTAATAGGTTAATAAGTTGATGGGAAGAGGTGCAGGTGAATGTCTTGGAAATGATGCCAGACACATTTCAGTTTGCTTACAGTCCTTTCCCAGAAAAGGGGAGTGGATGATGTTCTCTAGCAAGATCAAGTTAAAACCCAGAATAGTTAGGGGAAAAACGCTAAGAAATGAGGCTAGAAAGGTCCTGAGAGCTTAAGTCTTGAAAAGCCATATATCTTATTAACTTATGTTACAATTTTGAAAATGGTTCTATGGGTAATGGGGAGATGTTTCATTTTGTTTTTGTTATGAGTGTGTGTGTTTTTGTAAATGTTCAAACATAATTACCATAAAAAGAGCTGACGTTTAGGAATTAAAGGCTGCTATATTTTGGGTCTCCTTTCTTGAGGAAGGATAGGTATTTTTCTTATTCTCCTTTGCTCCATTCTGATCATTCTCCACTATTCCCTCCTCAAAGTTCTCAGCTCTGAATCTCAAATCATCAGGTTAAATCAGCTACTATCCTTCACTGATGGTGAAGCCCACAAACCCCTCATTGGCTCACCAGCATGCTGTTGTTTTATTATCTTTTATAAAAAGTGATAATAAAGTAGTGTTAAAACTCTTGACCTGTCTTCCACTATTTCCACAACACTAGAGTTGCCCAATTGCTCTTCTAGCAAAATTCCTTCAAATAGAAGTCTTTGTTATCAATAATTTTTCCCTTCTCATTCTAAATTATAATTCTAAAATTACATTTTTAACACAAAATGAAACCGATTCCAGCTGGAGCATCCAACATCACAGTTGATAGCAACCACTTTTCCAACATCCCAGGCACACATTTTTGAGACCTCTTTGACTCCTCCCTTTCTCTTACATGACACATCCAACATCAAAAAATCCTGGTGTTTCTACCTTTGAAATACATCCAATATCTGACCACTAAGAACAATCTCCATTGTTAACTACTCTGATCTGAACCATCAACATCTCACTAACTCTACAGTGAGCTCATCATCTTCCACTGCTACGTCTGGTCCTCTCTGGCAGGGAATCATTTTAAAACAGTTCACTGATCAAGATCATTAAGTGGCTCCCCACCTTCTTCCTGTGACCAACTATATAACTTACTTATTACACTTGTGTTATTTGTTTCCTCCCTACTGTGATGCAAGCTTCAAAAGCACAGGCGATTTCGTTTCTTTAGTTTGCTAATGTGTTCCAAGTGTCTCAAATGGTGAGTGGCACAAAGTAGTCATTCAATACTTGTTGAATAGTTTATGCAGAAATGAATGATGATTCTAGTTAGGACATTAAGAATGGATTAGGTAAAGAAAAATGTAACCAAAAGTGAGAAGGCAATAGGACTGTTAATGAAAACACTTGTAGATACATTTGTAAAACAAATAATTAAGAATTTGCAAAATTATTCCATTATCCTGGTGCATTCTACCCTTTTTTGTTTTCCTCACTACAGTTTAGAAACTACTGAAGATGTGTCCTCTTTCCTGGACATCTAGTATGTGTGTGTGTTTGTGTGTGTGTGTGTGTGTGTGTGTGTGTGTGTGTGTGTGTGTGTGGTATTTGTTTCTTGGTTATTTTTATTGACTTCTTGTGATGAACAATAAAGATTTCAATTAATAACTTCCTTTTCTCATTACTTTCCCTCTTTTTTTTTTTACAATTTGTGATTTGAAATATAATCTTTCTATACTTAGTTAAAAATTATTAGCAATCAGCAGCATATTCGACTTTTCAAAGTTCTGTATTTCCATCCCCACTATTTTTTGCAATTTGTTCTGCATCAAGATTGCCAGAGTATACAGACATTAAGTATTATTACTTCTCCCTTTAAACCATCATTTTGCCTTCATTCTGCAGGTAACTATATTTAATTCTCACCAATAAGCCTAACATTAATATCTCTCTAGTCATTTTTGTTGTTCAATGTTCAATCTCTAGTAGTTTCACAGGAGTATTTCTTTACCTTAAGATTTTACATGATCATAATAATTTGTCTGTGGCCTTTATATATGAAATAATATATAAATGAAAATAATTTTTCCAAAATATTTTTGGCTCACACTTTCTCTCCTTGAGTCTCTTTAAAATGTTACTTCATTGTCTGCTGACAGTAAATATAGTTGCTGAAGTCTAATAACAATCTAATTCTCTATTTCTTAAAGGTGAATTATTTTGTTTGAATGCCAGAAATATTTGTAATTTTTCTTTAAATTTCAGTAAATTTACTAAATATATGTCTTCATTTTGGATCAATTTTTCCCCACATATGATACTTTCAATACAGAGTTTCAGGATGTCTTTTAATTTCTCCAAGTTTTGTTAAATTAAAATTTATACAGTCTATTATTTTCCATTTTTTGGTTTTCTTCTTTAGGAACTTTTATCTTAAAAATATTGTTATTCCTTAACTCATGCTCTACATCTGTTATATTCTTTTGAACATTTTTCATCTCTTTTATCTTTTTCCTCCTGATTAAAATATCGCTGTTTTAACTTCTGTTTAAGTCAATATATATAATGCTACTTTTCTCTTTTCTTCCATCTAGTTTAGTCTTTATTTCTGAAATAAGGTTTTTTTGTTTGTTTTCTGAGTTCTATCATGTATTTTATTCATTTGTCTAATTCAGATTTATGTTGTTCTAATTATTATTTTTCCTTATAATCATGTGAGAAAATAGGTTTTACTGAACTTATTGGGGGTGCTCACAATAGCTTTCTAATATTACAGATCTAGGACTAACTCCCTCTTCTTTTAGTTCTGAAAAATGATAAAAACAAAAAATAGTCCACTTACTTTTTAGGATCCTCCACTTACCCCAACTTTGTCTGGGCTTCCTTTATCCATTCCTTTTATTCTTCTTGCTAAATTTGCATTTCAGGTTCACTGAATTTTCCTCAGAAAGTGACTTTCCCTGTAGAGAAAATTCTGTTATTTAAGAGAGTTCATATGACTTAGATTGTGCTAATCCCTTGTACTTCTGTATGTACTAGAATGAGCAAAAAATAATAATAGTAAAAGAAAACCATCGCTGTCTGAGCTGCTGTTCCCACACTGGACTGCCACATTTATCAGAAAGTATACCATATTAGTGTTTGCGGGTTTTCCTATTCTTAGTCCCAATTTTATTATTCCTTGCTGGTAAAACAGCAAGTTTCCTAACAAATTTACCATATCTAGGAGTGTCATTACATAAATGTAGAAGTCAGCATTGCAAAAGTCAGATTTAAACTTGTTTTCACTTAGGGAAATCTTCAACTTACAAAGTGCGCCCAAGAATTCATGAGTTTGGAGTAATAGTTCTAAGCATAAATGAATACTCATGGTGGTATTATCCTATGGACTCAATAAAAAGGGATGTTCCTGCAGAGACAACTGAACCTACCTAATTATTTCTAGCATCTCTCATTCATGAGTACCATGTTATGAATTCCTAGGTGAGAGAACAAGCTCAGACGCTAGTCAATAATTCAGGAAATACCAAAGGTAATTGAGATGTAAAGAGCATCTTGAATGATTTATGTTACTGAATTTGGGTCCTAACTTCAGAGAATTTTAACCTTGATAGAATAGTTTGAAATAGGAACTTGGGTTTTGAAAATCATGAAGTAGCTGCAGCCTTGACCATATTCCTGACCACAATAAAAATACTTTAAAATAATTATAATAGATTTCATAATAAATATTAGTAATTTTAGCTTCCTTCGAAGTGAGGAGTTTCTTGTTTGTTTATTTATTTATTTATTGTTTTCTTTTTATGTTTATGATTCAAAAGTCAGAATAAAAGCAAAGACTGTTAATGGGCTCTCTTGGGAAGGAAACTCTGCTTTATGGGAAGAATACACAAAAGGCATATTTTACTGTTTCTTATTAAGAATAGACTGTGTAGTATAAGAACAATTTTTTTCTAAATTATTGATTCTCTCCTCTTTGCCCTTCCTAAGCTTCTTTGATTTAATAAATTTAATATGCCCTTATGTATATGTTTAAACACACATCCACACAAACATTTATAGTTAGATTTCATTTAAAGTTTTCAACTTTATCGTTAAAACATAATTAATTTTATTAGCACATTATAAACCCATCATTGAATTGGCCATCTTAATTGGAGGTTTACTAATGCAAATCTACTTTTTATAGGCAAGGATATTTAAATGAAAACAATACTTGGTGACCTGAAGCTTTTGCATATTTTGTCATTATTAATTTTAATCCGCTTAGAAATCATCAAGGTAACCAAGAATTTCCCATTAATTCACTCAATTTAATATTATTCTAGGTCTATTAAAGGTCCTGGAAGTTTTATATAATGTGACATTACAGAGCAACACAGTTATTGTTGATATTATAGTTTCATCATATAAATGAATTTAAAATTTTACCTAGAGAGTTCAGTTCAGGACAAAATAAAAATGATCTGCAACATTCACTATAGTCCTAAAGAACCTATCCTTTATTAGAAGAAAATTTTGTTAAATGCATAATCTTGTATTATTGCAACCTGGAATATTTTGGAAAGAAATCATAGCTTATTTGATCTATAAACCCAGCATATGGGCTTTGGGAAGTTGAAAATAATTAGGTTTTCCAGGGAAAAATAAGATCTAGTCCTAAAAAAAAAAAAGAAATTTTGCTTTATGTACCACATTTTTAGAAGTTTGGAGAAAAGATGAATGCTGTTTTTTTACAAGATTTTACTGAAATCTACTATGCATACAAAACTTTGGAGTTCCTAACTGTGGACTCTATGAATTCTTACTATGAGAATCATTTTCCACCACCTATTCCACAATAGCAAATATTATCAAAATCCCAAAGTCTCTCTCATGTCTTTTTGACTCCAAAGTTAGCCACCTATTCTGACTTTCTTTACCATAGACCGGTCTTCCGTGTCTTCAAAATGAATATAAATGGAATTCCACACTACGCACTCTTTCATTTGTGGTTATTTCAACTCAAGATTTTATTTATAAATGTTATCTATTTTGTTGCATGTAGTTGTAATCCATTTACTTTTACTGGCATAGTATTCCATAATATGAATATGCTACAATTTATTCATACATTCAACTATCATTGGACATTTGGGTTGTTTCCTATTTTTTTGTGTGTGATTACCAATCATTCCATTGTTTACATTATCGAACATGTATTCAGGTGAATGGATATACATACTTCTTTTGGTATCTACCAAGGATTGGAATTACTGGGTCATATTATATGAATATCTTTTTTCACAGTCATCATTTTTCACAGTTATCAAACTCATGTAATTTTGCTAACAATTTACCTGATGCTTTAGTTTTCTAAGCTGCTCAAAGCAGATACCATGAAATGTGCTGGCTTTAACTATGGGAATTTATTAGCTTACAAACTTACAGTTTTGAGGCTGTGAAAATGTCCATTATCAAGATGATGCTTTCTTCCCGAAGATCAGCTCCCGAAGATCATGGATTCCTCTGACACATGGCAAGGAAATGGCAGTGTCTACTGGTCTCCTTCTTCTCTTTTAGGTTTCATTGTTTTCAGCTTCTTGCTTCTGCAGCTTTTCCTCTCTCTCTGTATTCTTCTTATGCATAAAGGACTCCACTAAGAGGATTAAAACTCACCTTGGGCTCTGTCTCTACTGAAGTAACCTAACCCAAAAGTCCTACTTCGAAGAGGTTTACACCCACAGGAATGGATTAGCTTTAAGTACATGATTTTCTGGGGTGCATACAGTTCCAAACCACCACACTGATTAGTTGCCATGAATCAATAAACTTTTTTTGTAAAGGGCCAAATTTATGAGACATGTGGTTTCTGTCACAACTATTCAACTCTGTTGTAGATTGAAAGCAAACATACTCAATATATAAATGAATCAATATGATTGTGTTCCAAAAATCTTTATTTATGGACATTGAAATTTTGATATTATGTATTTTTATGTGTCATGAAACATTATTATTCTTTTGATTTTTTTCAACCATTTATAAATGTAAAAAATTTTTAGCTAGCAGGTCTCACAGAAACAATGAGCAGGCCTGATGTAGCCCACAGACCATAAGTGGCCAAATCCTGAACTTTTCTTCAAGAAAATATGCATTTACACACAAAGCATTAAAACATTTCATGGTAAGTTCACAGCTGAATTTTTCTTATTTCATTATGTGCTGTTGTTTTCAGCAGCACTTGAAAATCAGATTTTGAGTGGAGCTATGCACTCAAAACCAGTGCTGAAAAGTTTGCACACAAACTTTTTTCTTCATATCTGGATATGGCTGTTAGATATTAGATCTATATCTCCATATATTCATAGGTCTATATCTATATATTTATTTAGGTAGAGCTATAGATATTTAATTTATTACCATCTATTTTCAAACAATATTATATTACTTTGTGAATAATGTAAATCCCATACAACAATGTACTGCCATTGCCCTTATCCCATTCTTTGCACTTGTTTTATCATACATTTTACCTCTACATTCTTTTCATGCTGAACTGAATACATTTCTTCTTTTTGCTTGACTTATTTTGTTATTATTTTCAAATCACATTGATTTGGAGGAGGTCAATCAACTAGTAGTAGTCATAGTGGTGGTAGTAGCAACAGCTAAGCACTTGCTACTTACCAGACATTGTTCTGCATAATCTACATCATGCATTCACAAACTTAGTGAACACAACAATCTATGACACGGTACCCTTAGTGTCTCCATCTTGCAGATGAGGACACAGAGATACTGACAGTAAAGCACTTTTCCCATGGTCACATGGTTAGTAAGTGACAGAAGTAGGATGCAAGCCCTGGCAATCTGGCTCCAAAGCAAGTGCATTTAACTATTACCTCCTGCTGCCTAACAAACATCGCAGTATATTACAACCCTGCTGGCTCCAGTCCCCATAGCGGGAGTCTGATCATCCCTGTGCCCAAGGGTAAGTTGTTTTCGCACTCTGGGTCTTAGATTTCTCATCTAAAATAATGATAAGAGATGGCTTTCATGATCTTTAGAGTCACTTCTAGATGCATCATTTTAGGCATGTAAGTCCCTGGTATGATTTGTCTCTGATGAGTAATTCTTTAATTTGGACTCAGCAAAAATATACCTTAAATACTAAGAGTCATCTCAAAGCAAAGTGCTGCATGATTCAATATCTTAGGATATACCATACTGTTATACCATTCAATTTCTAACAAAATTACCAAGAAACAAAAGTTGCAAAGGGCAATACATGATTGTGAGCAGATGAAAGGAAATTGAGATGAAAACTTAAATTGGATAGCTCCTGAATTAGTGCAGAGGAGGGTTTTTTGTTTTTTTTTTTTTTGTTTCAGTTTTCAGGTAGTGAATATTTATTAGGCACTTATGTGCCAGTCCTTTACATCCATTTGTTCAATTAAGTATTCGTTTATATACCATTTAGCAAATGTATTTTGAACACCTATTACATTCTGGGCATAAAAGTATATTTTACAGAAAGGAAAAAATTCTCAGAAATGAATAATTTTATAGATGTCACATAGCTAGTTAAGAGGAAAACTAGAGATTCAAATCCACCAAAAACTGGTAGGGCCCTCTCAAATGTCTGCTGACTTGAAGTTGTAATTTTTGATATACTGGTTTGATTACTAAACTATCAGACTAGCAGAACCCAAAGGAATATTCTTCCTCATTTCAGAGATTGTAAACTGCCTCCTCTCCCTCCCCATTCTGGATATTATAAAAATGCATGTCTAATTTTCAGAAGTTTGGCTATGTATAATGACAGGAATTTATTTTTTATCCAGTTTGGTGTTTGCACAGCTTCATAAATTTGTGAGTTTATGTCTTTTGCCAAATTTTGGAGATTTTCATCCATTATTTCTTCAAATACTTCTTTTGCCCCAATTTCTATTCACCTGGGTCTCCAATGACATGGTTGTTAGCTCTTTTGCTATACCCCACAGGTGCCTGAGATTCTGTTCATTTCTTTTTCTTTTCTATCTATTTTCTCTCATTCACATTGGGTAATTTCTCTTCTGTCTTCAAGTTCACTGTTTCTTTCCTTCTATGCTCTCCACTGTACTGTTGGGCCTATCTGGTGAATCTTTTATTTCAGTTATAATATTTTCTGTGTGGTTTTTGTTTAAATTTTCTATTTCTCTGATGTGACTTTACATCTTTGCTAAGACTATTTTTTCATTTACTTCAAGTGTGTTCATAATTTCTCACTGCAGTGTTGTTCTGATGGGTAGCTTAAATTCCTTGTCAGATAATTCCAACACCTCTGTCAGATCAATGTTGGCAACTGTTCATTGTTTTTCTCATTCAAGTTGAGATTGTTCTGGTCTGTGGTATGAGTGATCTTTTTTTATTTGCATTCTAGACATCAGGTGTTATGTTATGAGATTCTGGATCTTACTTAAATCTTCTGCATTAGCAGCCCTCCTCTGACACCTCACCACTGGGAAAGGGAGATACCATCTCATCACTGCCAGGTGAGGGTGGAAGTCCATTCTCCATTAGCCTACTTTGAAACTCTGAGGGTCCTGGGAAGGGAAGAAAGTCCTTGTTCCGATTTGCTAATGATACCCTTTTGCAAAACACCCGAAATGGATTGGCTTTTATAAAGGAGGTTTGTTTGGTTACAAAGCTACAGTTTTAAGGCCATAAAGTGTCCAAGGTAAGGAATCAGCAAAGGGTACCTTCACTGGAGAAAGGCCACTGGCATCCAGAAAACCTCTGTTAACTGGGAAGGCACGTGGCTCGTTTCTGCTTATTCCCAGGTTGTGTTTCAAATGGTGTTCCAAAGTGTTGCTCTTGGGCATTTTGTCCTCTCTTGGCTGCAGCTCCTCTTCAAATGTCACTCTCATTTGCTCTGAGGTCCTTCTGTCTGTGAATTCCTTTACATGACTCCAGTGATCCAATTAACACCCACCCTGAATGGGCAGGATAACACCTCCATGGAAATTATCCAATCAAATGTTTCAATCACAGTTGGGTGGGTCACATCTCCATGGTAACACTCAAAGGATTCCAATCTAATCAACACTAATACATCTGCCCCCACAAGATTGCATCAAAGAATATGGCTTTTAGCGGGACATAATACATACACACTAGCAGTCCTTGATCCCCACTTGGCCTCTTCTACACGCTGGCAGTAGGGAGGCAGGATTCAGCATAGCCAGGTGAGGTAGCAATCTAGGTTTACCTCCTGGCCCTTGCTGAGAGTGTGGGTGTGGGGTGCTGGCTTTTTCCACGTTGTTTCCGGGGAAAAGGACAGACACTGTCTGTAACCAAACTGTTCTTTTCTTACTCTTACCACTACAGGGAGCTGGCTTTTCATGGAGCTTCTTTGTCTGTGCCCATTTACCTTTCTGGGTTGCTGACTTCTCTGGCAAACAGTATGGGACATAAAAGGCAAAAATAAACCCTAAATAAACCTTGCTGCCATATTGCTGCTCAGATTTCAAGATTCCTGTTTTGATTTGCTAAAGCTGCCAGAATATAATATACCAGAAATGAGTTGGCTTTTAACAATGGGGATTTATTAAGTCACAATTTACAATTCTAAGGCAATGAAATGTCCAGATTAAGGCATCAACAAGAGGATACCTTCTCTGAAGAAAGGTTTCTGGCATCTGGGGTTCCTCTGTCAGAAAGTAAGGCAGACAGCTGGTGTCTGCTGGTCCTTCACTCCTGGTTTTCAATGCTTTCAGCTTCTGATTCCAGTGGCTTTCTCTCTGATCATCTGTGGGTGCTCTCTTAGCATCTCTTTGATGTTTCTCTCTCTGCTCTCTCCAAATGTCTCTGCCTTTTATCCTCTCATAAAGGACTCCAGTAAAGGATTAAAGCCCACCTTGAGTGGGCTGGGTCACATCACAATTGAACCAAAAGTCCCACCCACAATGGGTCTGCACCCACAAGAATGGATTAAAAGAACATGGCCTTTGATTGTGAAGACCTTGTGGATCACACCCCCTTTATCTAGTGTATGGATGAGTGGAGGAATGGGGATAAAAACTAAAGGACAAATGGGGTGGGATGGGGGGATGATTTGGGTGTTTTTTTTTCACTTTTATTTTTTATTCTTGTTCTGGTTCTTTCTGATGTAAGGAAAATGTTCAGAGATAGATTGTGGTGATGAATGCATAACTATGTTATCATACTGTGGACAGTGGATTGTATATCATGGATGATTGTATGGTGTGTGAATGTATTTCAATAAAACTGAATTTAATAAAAAAAAAAAAAAAAAAGAACATGGCCTTTTCTGAGGTACATAACAACTCCAAACTATCACAATTCCTAACCAGTCTCTCTTTTTCTCTCCACCTTTCAGAATCTTCTATATAGATTGTCCAGCATTTTTTAGCTGTACTCAACAGGCTCTATTTCCATATATTTTACAAAGCTGACAATACTACTAATTTTTTTCAGAATCAATTATTTTTTAAAGAACAAAAATGAGAAGAAATATTTTATATTTATCCACTCTTAACTTTATTTACAGTCCTGCTGTTTCTTTTTTTTATATATAAGTTTTCATTTGATATCATTTTATTACAACATGAAGAACATCTTTTAGTATTTCTTGTAGAATAGGACTGCCTGTGCTATATTCTTTCAGCTTTTGATATTCTGCAATAGTTATTTTGCTTCACCCATCCAGGATAATTTAATTGGATATATAGTACATGCTTGACAATTTTGTTGTTGTTATTCTGTTTTCTCTCAAAACTTTCAAGATGTCATTTATTGTCCTCTGAGATGCACCATTTCTGATGATGTGTTTTTGTTTTTTTTTATTCCCTTTATGAGTAATTTTAAAATATCTTTTATGATTTTCTCTTTATCACTGGTTATCAACACTGTGAAGAGGATGTGTCACGCGTAGCTTCCTTTTGTATTCTGCTTGAGGCTCATTAAGGTTTTCGGATACAAGGATTTTTGTTTCATCAGATTTGAAAATATTTTCAGTTTTTACATTTTTCAAATATTTTTCTACTCCCACCTCATTTTCTGGGGTTTCGAATATGCATGCTGTATTGTTCAGTACTGCTCCACAGGTTACTGAGGCTTCATTCATTTTATTATTTTTTTCAAACTCTTTTGTTCTCTACGCTTCAGTTTGGAAAGTTTCTATTACTATTGTCTTCAAGCTCAGAGATCTTTTATTCTACAATGTCTAATGTGCTCTTAAGTATAACCAGTGGATTTTTTATTCCAGATATTATAATTTTTAACTCTAGAAATTCATTTGGTCCCTTTTAGCATGTTCCATTTTGGTTCTTACTATGTTTTGTTTTGTTTAAATTTGAGCATTTTTAAATATACTGTTATAAAACCTTTTTTGTTAAATCTATGACTTTTGTCATTTTGGGGTATAATCTATTGGCTGATATTTCTACCAGTAATACATCACATATTCTTGTCCTTAGGAATATCTTGCAATTTTTTTTTATTTGATGATCTATATTATGAACTTTACATTGTTGAATATCTGGATTTTGCTGCCTTTCTTTAAAAAGTGTTGCATTCTATTTTCCAAGCAGTTAAAAGATACTTGTAGATACATTTGATATTTTTGAGGTTAATTTCTAAGCTTTCTTAGTGTGTGTATAGTTTGGACTTTACTATAGGGTTAGCTTAGACTTACTATTTGAAATGTGACCCTCTACAATGTCCACTGACCCAGTTCTGCATGAGGTCTACTCATTCAGGCTGGTTAGAATCTGATCATGCTCTGGGAATTGTTCAGCTTATAGCTCCCTACTATTTCTTTGTGTTGCCTCATGGAATTTCACCCTATGCATGTTAAGTTTAATATCCAAGGGGTCTCCTACAGCAATTTCTGGAGTTCTTTGTCTCCATAGTTCCCTCCTTTATGTCACACAAATTGCAGATGCCTTCAATCTCCCAAAACACTGATTTCTGTGACTTAATCTCAAAAGGGTGCTGATGCTCCTCTGCTTTTATTTTTACACCCTGTGCTGCCATCCAAAACGTGCCTCCAAACAGGAAACTGAGTCAGTTGTGGGGCTTGTTTCATTTGTTTCCTTTTCTCAGAGATCAGTTATGTGTGATCTGTTTTCAATATCTCAAAACACCTATTTCATACATTATGCCCACTTCTCAGTTGTCTACAGTGGGAGGTAAAGTCTGTTAAGAGTCATCCCATCACAGTGGGAAACCGTGAATTTTTAATGACTCTAGTCTAAAAAGTTGTTTGAGTTTCTCAATTAACATTCATCTGCATGTGCTTATGAAAAAAATTAATCTTCTAAGAGATATTTTACACATTATCTAAAGTACTCTTTTCATTACTAAGCCAATTTTCACTGATGATTAATTAAAGCCTGTAGAGTTATGGGACTTTGAGTCAAATAACTAGTAATTTTAAAGTTATTATGTGGATACTGACCTTAACTCTCAATTAATCAATCATACTTCCTTATCAAATCTTTTAGTTTAAAAACATAATATATTATAAATAAAATACTTGTGAGGAGGAGCACATATAGAGCATAAAACACAGAAAGTAAAGCTGAGTTATTAAGAGGAGGCAACATTTGAAAGAGAATTCAGAGAAAGTGATACACAGGACTGGAAAGCAGCAAATGCAAGTTAAACAACACAAGCAAATGTATGAAGGTATCAGTCAGAAGTGGAATATAGTAGTCTAAATCATTTCCTAGGGCAGTGAGTCCATCAGAAATGAGGAGAACAGTAGCAATTGCAGAGTGACAAAAACTATGGAAAAGTTCGATTACTATGAATGTAGATAGTACCATTATAGGAGAATAAAAAAGATCTGTATTGAGTCTTTGATAAAGAAATACCTGGCTGATACCATTCAACTATGCATCAAATCTTTTCTAAAAGTCTACTTTAGCAAAGGAATTCCTTTCCATTTTAAGGGAAACGACATGGCAAAAGATACCTAGTATTACTCTATTAGTTTGGTGGGAAATGTGTGTCAATATATAGTGAAAATTTAAGGCATAATATAATGATCCAGAGAAATATGGTTTAAAAACTTATAGAGTGAAAAGGAAGGAAATATAATTCTAGATGTTAATATGGAGAAGAATTGTTACAGATAATTTCACTTAAATTTTGTATATTATGAGTTTAGAGTCCAGAATAGATTGTTTGGAATCAATGCAGAGCAATTTATTCACTTTTTATAGGTTCACTTAATAGATATTTCTGTGTTTGAATAACATCTTCATAAATCTGAACAGACTGGAGACGGATATTCAGGAACGTTTTCGCAAGCTTTTAGTATCAAACTCCCTAAGTTAAAGCTGCCAATAAAATCAGGGAAAGAGATAGTGACTAGGAGTCAAAATAGTGAATAGGAATGGCATTTCAAAAAGATATTTTTCGTTCTTAATTTAAAGAGTCCATGTTTTGTTACGTCTGCCATTTCCCATTTGTGACACTGAAACTTAGAATGATTCAAGCCTTAGACTACAATTAAAAGGAAATATTCAGAAGTAATGAAGTGTAGCCCAGACAGTAAATATATTGCCAAAATTCAGTTACCTGGGATAGAAGCAATGGTGTACCTATTGTACTTGACACTAGTAGTGAATGATTTAATAATACTTCTCTTATCCTCTCTCTCTAAAAAAAATCAATGAACATGAAATAAAATAAATAATAATAATGGTCAGAAAGTAAGTGCAGACAGCATTGGACATTTGTATTGAACGTTATATCAATAATCATGCCAGTTAACAGAAATAAATAAATAATAAAATAGTAAAAATGTAAATAGAATAATTGTACAATATTTTAAATTACATAGATTTTTATAGCCACAAACATTTTTCTGCATTAATGAAAAACAATATTATGTACTCTTTTTATGAGCTTAACTTATACAAATTGCCAATGATGTCTTAAAATTGAGCTTCTTCACATACTCATATTCAAAAGACTATACAGGTGGATTTGTCAAACTGCCTTTGCTCACTTTAGCAACACTTTCTATTATTTTAATTTTGAAAAGTTCCTTTCACATGAAGCAAGAGGTATACAAACAATTAAAAGTCTTAAATATAAGAATGCAATTGGCAAAAATTTATAAATTCCCATTTAACAGTAAATGCCAGAAACTGAAATATTGTCCACCACCACTACTTGTAGTTTTCAAATGTCTCTGCATCAATTATTTTGTTAAATTCTCTTCACCAAAATATAATCACAAATATATATATGGCTAACACTCCTGAAAAGCTGCTTCTTTGACAAAAAAAATCTGAGAAACTGCTGAATGATAGTAAACATTGACATCCTTTGACCCATAAAGGGTGTTCAGTTTGTGGTGATGGATCAAGGCATTCAAACATTGTCCTTTTTATTTATTCCAGCAATAAATAAAATCATGATCTTTGTTGTTTTCCTTGTCATTCAGAGAAGGATATAATTGAATTATCTGAGGATCTGTTTCTTCATCTTACAATCATGCTAATATCAGTGTTTATTTCAAATCCATGTTTTGAGTGCTGTAATATGTAATACCATAGGGCTGGGAGTCACTAACTGCACCCAAAGTGAGTTTGAACACTCCCAACTTGATGTAAGTTTATTCTCAAAATATGAGCTAAATACATTTGTGTTTGGAATTTACTTTTTGAACTGGAAGTTCTATGAATTCAATTTCAAGTATAACAATATTTATTGAAAGATAATTCATAAGAAATGGATCAACTGTATCATGGCATTTATTTAAACCAACACAATTTTTCCTTGAGGAGCATTTTGTTTTTATCACTGAAGTTTAAACTTTTCCGCACACCGGCACAAGAAAAAGCATGTCAAATTAAAATCAGTTCTAGTATTGTTTATAAGTTCTTACTAAAAAAGGTAACCCTTATTACCTTCACTCAGGGAAGAGTGAACCCACTACCATTGTTAGGCCACTGGAGAGCAGGACAAATGAGAAAAATAAGTGCTAATTGTGTTAATCTTATTTCTAGATTCTACTTCTTTGTCATTCAGGCTACAAATTAACTGTACCATTACATCTAGATCTGATCATGTTATCTTAACATAATCAAATCAGGATTTATATAAGTGTAAGGAAAAAAGGAAAGAGCAAGGAAAGGGTGTAAGAAAGAAAGAATAAAAGAAAGGAGAGTTAGAAAAGAAGAAAGAAGAGAGAGTTGAAATGAGAAAGGGAAGGAATGACATAAGGAGAGGAAAATATGACAAAAGAATGGAATGGGGAAATAAGGCAAAATCTCTATAGTGGTATAATGATTAGGAATAAAAGAAAACCACCAGAATCTTTAATGCTTTGTGGTGAATACAGACTCCAAATAAAGTAATGTAAGTTCTTTAAAATGTTTTCATTTTTTGCTATACAGCCTAGGTAGTGAAAGAGGATATCATGGTCTGGACTTTCTCCCAATCCCATCTTACAGAGAACTACTAACATACTGTCTCAGTCAATCTTTCAATTTTTCTTTTTTTTTTTTTTATTGCTAACATATGTTTTCCATCTCATTTCTGGCAAATGACTATCTTTCTTACCTCAACCCAATGGGCAAAATGCCCCTGATAATTTATATCAACTTTCCTACTGCCCTGGTCTTCATGATATAATCCGATGCAATTTTTCTGAATGAAGATTGTCTGCCTCAATTTCTCTTTTTTCTTTTGTCTTATTTTCACTCTGTCATCTCTTTTACGTGGGATTCTCTTCTCTCTGTTCAATTCCTACAAAGATCAATAGAGGACCCACCCAGTTTCCTAAGGAATGCAAATGATTAAATATTATTTAAGGTAGAACCGTCTGTGGTAATGTTAGAATATACTGGAGAGAGGAAATAGGTGGGAAAGAAAATCCTAATTATCTAATTATGATGCTTGAGTGTGTGCATCATGAATGAAATGAAGAAATTAAGTTTGGAGGTTTTGTGAAGGTTTATTCAACAAATGATAAATTTAAAGAAATAAAATTGGTCTCTGTATTGAATAAGGCATACAGAGAAGTATCAAAATTAATTCCAATTATTTAAATCACAAATGATGCAAGAAGCAGCGGTACAGCTGAAGATACTAAGAAAGTCAGAAGGTAAAGGGAAGAAACAATCTACAAAGGATTTTTATTTCTTTGTTGCATGATGGTACGAGATTCCTACTAGAGAAATTTTAATGAAAATCAATAAGGATTAGTCTAGAACTGAAAGAGATCAGGGCAATAAATCTCCCACTGGATATCTGCAAATGATAAGAAGTACATGAGAGGAAGATAGAAGCCAGCTGAAGACACTCATGCAACCCAGAGCAAAATATACCACATGCCATCATTGTCCCTTTTTACATTCTTGGTGGTTGCACTTAACAGTTAAGTTTTTGACATATTTAATTTTTGGTTTATTAGTCAGACATTTTCCTAATTCAATTATGCATTTATAATTTCCATGCTTTTCCCAAGTTTCTTAACAATGTTCAAACTAGGTGCTTTTTTAAGCACCTAAAAAAAAAGTACATTTTAGAAGCAGGTGTTTTTAAAATAGGTTCTCCTAGAAACAGACATCAGGGCATAAATCTCCTCTCATAACTTTTGTTATATAATATCATTACACATAAGTGCCTGTGTGTTTCTGATATACCCAGCATTTGTACATAGGTGAAATATCTTGATCCATTATATTTCAAAGAATGGCTTTATCTTTGTAAATATAAAGCACTCAGAAATTTTGCCCAAGTTTACCCATGTGGTAAGTGGTTGAGCCAAGGCTTAAATTAATATCTTCTGAAATCTCTGAGATATTTGTATTTTCCCACTATGCAACAAGTTTGAATATTAATCACACATGCTGCTTCTACATGCAATAAATACAAACTAACCAGGAAGAGCTATTCAACCACATACTAGAGAAACAGGAATCATGGTTGGGCCACATCTCCTAAAAATTAGAACAGGAATGTGCCATGTCGATTTCAAGGCAGCCTAGAAGCCTCAGGTAAAGGACATTTTGGCTTTTCACTGTGTCCCAACCGTAACGCAATCTAAAAGTTTTCTGTATATGAGTTTCTCTCTTTGTGCACTTCTCTTCTATTAATAATGGTCTTCTTAACTCTACCTTTTGGATATCTTATCTCTACTTAATAGTTTCCTAAGAACAGGCAACATGACAATTACCATTTAATTGTGAGGACTGATGGTAAGATGTAGCTCATTTTATGTGTTCAGTAAATATCTACAGAGTGAATAAAGATATGCCATTCAAATTCTCTTCCAAATTTTTCTGATTTAAGAAACTAACCTCCATTGGATTACTGGTTCCTTTATTCATAAAATGGAGATTATATTTCCTAATAATATTACTGTCAAGATTGAATGCTATAAAATTTGTACATCACTCAACGCAATAGGCACTTAATATATTTTTCCTTTCTTAACCCTTGTGAAAATTTTCTCTGTTTTTCACCCTTTGTGATATGGTCATAACTTATGTTTAAGTTACCTTGGTAATTTTGAAGAAAAATATGTAAATACTTTAGAATGAGGAAAATAATGCTACTCATAGTTAAATATATTAAGAAAGATAATACACATAAGTACTTATGCTGGGAAGTACGAAGTAAATATTATTATTGTATCATTGGTAATTTTGCCTGCTTTTCCACATTTCCCACTCTTCTTCTGTCTACTGTTTATTTATATTCCTTGAGATCTATTTCATAATCAACATGCAATGAATAAGAAAATATGGATTGACATAAATGAACACCACATTATTTTGGTTTTCATAACAAGTATAAGGAGTTTAATCACAAAATAAATAATATGGTTTATCAGTTCTATTTTCCATCTAGTTTATGGTCAAAGTATAAGAAGAAATAAACAAGCATCGAGTACCAGGGATTTGCACTAAACAGCTACATATAATGAATTAAAGGTACTTGCAGGGCTTTCAAGTTATTTGTCAACCACAGAAATGTCCCTGAGCTGTTAATTATTGAAGACAGTTGTTTCACTAGTAAAAGATGCCTCATTAGAGTGACAAGAGGTGGATGTTCTCTTTTGACACTTGGCTGTTTTGAGAGCTACCTGCCAACTCCATCTCCTTTGTCGGAAATGTTAACAGCAAGCAGAAATTTTGCTCAAAGGGTACTCCCTACGTTATTTTACATAGAATTTGTAAAATCATATTAGAAATAAAGAATTCATAACATTTTAAGATTGCATATATGAAAGTTCACATTGATTACAGAAGAGAAGGACAAATTATATTAAATAAGGTTTTTTTAAATATATTGCCTAAATATGAAGGCAATAAAGAGGTGAAACTCTAAACAAGAAATGCATCTAAAGGGAGAGAAGAACTTGGCTATCCTTTCCACAATACTGTATTACTATTAAGTCACCCAGCTATAGCATAATGCCTTCATACATAATCATGTGAGAATTATGTGTAAATTCCAAGGAAAAATACATATTTTCCATTATTATATTTTCTTAATTAATTTACTTTGAGTTGAGACACTATCAGAATTTTGGCAACTCCTAAAATTGATGAGATTTGCATTATATCCCAGAATATTGTTCATCTAGGTCAGTGTTCCATGTACTTAAGTAATGTGTCCAGAACTGCTTTTGGTGGAGATTTCTATAAATGCCAGAGTACAAACTGGCTAATAGTGAAGTGCAGGTATGTGGGACTGTATGCACCCAGCTCTCTGTGCCAAACTGTCAGTCAAAAAGAGAGACACCTTTCAACACCTCCAGGGGAGAAGTCTCGCCGAGTGGAGGGTAGCAAAGAGCAAACCGTACCTGCCACCAGGCACAGCAGTCCCAGGATCCAACTCACTCCAAGGACTGCAGGTGTCAGGTCGCCAGCAAAGCATGGCTCACACAGACTCTGATGGAAAAACATTTACTCACAGAGAGAAGAAAGGGAGCAACATCAGCTTCTCTACTGGACTTGGTCCCCCTTGGGCACCTGAGAGAAGTTCTATGCACAGCTTGTGCCATAATGGAAGGACCTGATTCCTCCCTCCAGGAACAGGTATCAGTGGTGGTGAGCCTGGTGCCATAAAATGGATGCACTTTAGCCAGACCATCACCAGTGAATGTTTACATATCCTGGGGCAAAAGGGAAAGGAATGTGCCACGGGCTTTCATCTGCTAGGGAAAGTGTTTTATCTCCAGGCACTCTACTAAGAGAGTCAGCCAGGATTATCACCCCATCCTAGGAGCCAGGCTAGCACAGTCCTGAGCACAGGGTTTATTTGTAGGTCACAGGGAATGGCAGCTGCAACACAGGGACCATCCCTACAACAGGGTGGGGTGTAAGACCCTGTCGGACTGCTCCTCCAGCCCTGGGGTCCCTAACCAGTTTGCCTTCTTCCCTGTTTTCACAGTTACTCCTCGTTTTTCTCTTGAACTGTTTCCAGGGTTTATGGTTGTACTTATTGGGGATAAGCAGGGAAAGATGGGTTTATGCCATCTCATCCAGACCAGGGGGGCATCTCTGTAAGTTTACAAATATTGGTGGATTTTGTCACACAACTCATTGGATATCTTTATAAAACAATACCAATACCCTTCATGAACAGAATGAAAATAACATTCCATAAAGGGAGGGCAGCCAAACTCCACAGACTTGATTCTTTACCCAGGGGTTTCCATATTTGTCCCTGAGCATTTCACTAAATCCAAGGCTGCATCCCGAATTGACTCAGGTGCGGCACCCACACATTAGTTGAGTTATCAAAGAAGTACAAGGAATTGTCTCTAATTCCACACAGCACAGCTGTGTTTAACCAGATGTCATAAAAGCTAAGGATAACAGAAGGGAATAACAATAAGACAGTAATTTACAACTGGGTATTTGTTAAATATGTTCTTGAAGCCCTCAGGAACCAATAAATCCATTGTTATGAGATGGCTGTTCCCTAATAGCTCCAGGAATCTTCCTGATTTATCATTTTATATATCTTGTTTAAAAAGAAACTCTCTCCCCCACCTACTGGGAGGTCTTACATTAAAAAATACATATACATATACATATACATATACATATATGCAAACACACACAGTATTATTTCCTTATTGAGCTATAATATACATAAATGAAGTGAGAAAAGGGCAATAACCTTTGTTTAATTTGATGGTCTTTATATGTGTAAATAGCAACGTAACTACTGCCTTTATCAAGATTGTATGTCCCAAAATTATCCTGTTGCCCACTCCCATAAAAGTAACCAGTATTTATATGACTTCTAAGAGAAGTAAAACAGTACATACTGTAAGATTTCACTTACGTAAAGTTATGACTGCTATTAGTGAAATCATATATATGTATTATTTTATGTCTAGCTTCCTTCACTCAACATATCTGGAGATTAATCCATAATTATTGCTCATATTGGTCATTCTTTTTCTATGTAGTTTCACATGCTGAGAGTATAGCATGATTTATCAAACCATAATCCATTTGATGAGCATGTGTGTTGCTTCTATTTTGGACTGTGAGGCCCATGAATCCTGCTTACAAGGGTTGCGACCACAGGTGCCTGTGGCTTGGAACCTCAGCAGCATAACCTCCGCACAGTGGAATGTTACTCAGTGATAAAAGGAAATGAGTTTTGAGACACAAAAAGGTTGGAGGAAACAATGCTAAATGCATACGTAGTTCTGAGTGAAAGAAGCTAGTCTGAAGAAGGTACATATTGTAGGATTTCAATTATATGACATCCTGGAAAAATGCAAAACTCTAGAGACAGTATGAAGATCAGTGGTTGCCAGGGATTCGGGGAAGGGTGGATGGGATGAATAGGTGAAGCAGAGGGGATTTTTAGGGTGGTGAAACTATTCTGTATGATACCATGATGGCAGTTACATGATATTATGCATTTTTCAAAACCCATAAACCACATAGCACAGAGTGAGCCCTATGTAAACTATAGACCTTAGTTAATAATGTATCAGTAATGGCTCATCAATTGTAAAAACTGTACCACACCAAGTAGTAGGGAAACTGTGTTGGTGGTGGTGGTTGGGGAGGGGTTGGGGGAAAAGTTGGAGAGTGGAGGAAGGGGTATATGTGAACTCTTTATAATATCTGTACAAATTTTCTGTAAACTTACAACTGCTCCAAAAAAATAAAACCTGGACTTCTGGAAAGATAGCTGTTCTAGTTTGCCAATGCTGTCAGAATGAAAAACACCAGAAATGGATTGGCTTTTATAAAAGGGGGTTTATTTGGTTACACAGTTACAGTCTTAACCATAAAGTGTCCAATAATCGGATGCCTTCACTGGAGGATGGCCAATGGCATCTGGAAAACCTCTGTTAGCTGGGAAGGCATGTGGCTGGCATCTGCTCCAAGTTCTGGTTTCAAAATGGCTTTCTCCCTGGACGTTCCTCTTAGGTTTCAGCTTCTCTCCAAATGTCACTCTCAGTTGCTCCTGGGGCATTTGTCCTCTCTTAGCTTTTCTGGAGCAAAAGTCTGCTTCCAAAGGCTGTCTACGAAATGTCTCTGTAAACTACAGTTCCTCTTTCAGCTCCTGTGCATTCTTCAAAGTGTCCCTCTTGGCTGTAGCAAGCTCACTCCTTCTGTCTGAGCTTTCATAGGGCTCCAGTGAACTAATCAAGGCCCAGGCTGAATGGGCGGGCCACACATCCATGGAAATTATCCAGTCAGAGTTATCACCCACAGTTGGGTGGGTAGCATCTCCATGGAAATGCCCAATGAAAGAATTACAATCTAATCAACACTAATATGTCTGCCCACACAAGACTGCATCAAAGATAATGGCATTTTGGGGAACATAATGCATTCAAACTGGCACAATGGTGGAGTAGGATAAGGTGGAATGAGCTCCCCTGTGAAAGAAACTAGAGAGGGGCCAGAGGATGCCTGGGACCAAGGTTTCACGGTGTGACCAGCCATAGAGGATACCACACAGTATGTGGAGAGGACATGGACAAAAACATGAGAGATGGTGACTGGAGGAGGGACTGGGTGAGGTTTTTTTTTTGGGTTGGGACTGCCGTCCAGGTGGGCAGTGGTGAGAAGACTGCCAGACAAGAGATGAACAGCAGCTCTCCACTCCCATACAACTACCTTGGCAGTTAGCAGGGGAGGTGGTTCTCCACAACCAGATGGCTGGAAGCTCCCGTCAGGGAACCCAGGAGGCAGTCTGCTCTAGCCCCATGGATGTCCAGGGGGTGTACCAGTGAGAGGTGGGGAAAGGAGAGGGCAACAAACCAGTGCATCAGGAGCCTCTGCAAGACCCCAGAGACTCACAGGTGCATGGCAGGCAGGGAGTCAGGCATGTATGATCTGCAGGGTGCCCTTGAGCGGACTCCCTGACTAATTGTCCAGGATCCATGTGGCAACCCCAGGGCAGGCAGTCCCCATGTGCCTGGAGAACCAGTGCACCGATTGGTTCCCCACCTGGTTTGGAATCTGCCCAGTGCAAAGGAGAAGTTAGAGGAAGACCAACTTGAGAGGGTCACTTACTGACAGGATAGGGATACTCCACTGAGCAAGCTGTAGCTCAAGAGCACAACCTACTGGTAGGATTGGGAAACTAGACACCAGCAAGCTGTAGCTCTCCCAAATTATATATAAAATATCAAATAATCTTGCATTTTCCAAAATAACCATATCAAGACAAACAAATGTTCCGAAGTCAACAGAAAATCACAAAGCACTTGAAGAATCCAGAAGATATGGACAATCCAAATGAACATCATAAAAAGCTGGAAGAGACTCGAAAATTAGAGCAATTAATTAAAGAAGTACAAACAAATCTCCAAAACAACTTCAACAAGATGGCTAAAGACACAAAGGAAATCAAGAAGACTCTAGAAGAACAAAAAGAAGAATTTGAAAGAGTAAATGAAAAAAAAAGCAGCAGATCCTATGGAAATAAAAGACACTGTGGATCAAATTAAAAATACACTAGAGACACACAACAGCAGATTTGAAGAGGCATAAGAAAGAATAAGTGAACTAGAAAACAAAGAAATTGAATGTGAACACACAATAGAACAAATGGTGAAAAAAATCTTGCAAAAATTGAAATGGATCTCAGAGAAATGATGGACAACATGAAATGAACAAATATAAAAATCACTGGTGTCTCAGAAGGAGAAGAGAAGGGTAGGAAAAGTGTTTCATGAAATATTCTGGGAAAGCTTCCCAACCCCACTAAATGACGTAAATATGCAAAACAAAGGTGCCCACAAACTCCAAATAGAATAAATCCAAATAAACCTACTCTGAGACATATACTGATTAGATTGCCAAATGCTGAAGAGAAGGAGAAAGTTCTGAAAACAGCAAGAGAGAAACAATATACCACATGCAAGAAAAACAACATTAAGATGAAGTACTGACTACTCAGCAGGCACCATGGAGGTAAGAAGGCAGTGGTATGACATATTGAAGATTCTGAAAGAGAAAAATTGCCAACCAAGAATCCTGTATCCAGAAAAGCTCTCTTTCAAAATTGAGCTGACAGCTTAAAATTTTCACAAACAAATGTTAGGATAATTTAACAAGAGAACTGCCTGCAAGAAATACTAAAGAAATACTGAGAAAAAAAGAAAGGAGAGGGAGGTCTGCAGAAAGGCACAAAACTAAAGAGTATTAGTAAGGGTAATTTAAAGAAAAAAAAAGAGAGAGAGAGAGGGAGGGGAAAAAAACAGATCTAACAACTAAAAATCAAAGGATAAGACGGCTGGTTTAAGAACTCCCTTCACATTAATAACTTTGAATGTGAAAGGATTAAACTCTCCAATTAAAAGATACAGACTGGTAGAATGGATTAAAAAGTATGGCCCTGTTTAAAAGATACTCGTTTTAGACTCTGCAGTGCAAAGAGACTGAAAGTGTAAGGATGGAAAAAAAAAATATTCTATGTGAGCTGCAACTAAAAGAAATCTGGGGTATCTATCTAATATCAGACAAAATAGACTTTATAAAAGATGTCATAAGAGACAAAGAAGGACACTATATATTAATAAAAGGGACAATTCACCAGGAAGGAATAACAATCATAAATAAATATGCACCCAATCAAAGAGCCCAAAAATACATGAGTCAAACATTTGCTAAACTGAAGGGAACAATAGACATGTCTACAGTAATAGTGGGACCTTCAACAGATTACTCTCTTCTACAGATAGAACAACTAGACAGAGGACCAATAAGGAAATTGAGAACCTAAACAGTATGATAAATGAATTAGACTTAAAAGACATATATAGATCGTTACATCCCAAAGTACCAGGATATACATTCTTCTCTAGTGCCCACGGAACGTTCTCCAGGATAGTCATATGCTGCGGCACAAAACAAATCTTAATAAATTTAAAAAGATTGAAATTATTCAAAGCACATGCTCTGACCATAATGGAATGCAACTAGAAAACAATAACACCAAAGAACCAGATCTTTCACAAATATATGGAGGTTAAACAACACACCTAAACAACCAGTGGGTCAAAGAAGAAATTGAAAGAGAAATTGGTAAATATCTAGAGATGAATGAAAACAAGAACACAACAACCTCTGGAATGCGGCACAGGCAGTGCTGAGAGGGAAATTTATAGCTCTAAATGCATATATCAAAAAGCAAGAAAGAGCAAAAACCAAAGACCTAACTGAACAACTGAAGAGGCTACAAAATGATCAGCAAACTAACCCTAAAGCAAATAGAAGAAAAGAAATAACAAAAATAAAAGCAGAAATAAATGAGCTGGAGAACAAAAAACAAGGAGAGAAAAAATAAAACCAAAAGTTGGTTCTTTGAGAAGATCAACAAGATTGATAGACTCTTAGCTAGACTGACAAAGTCAAAAAAAGAGAAGACCCAAATTAACATAATCAGAAATGAGGAGATAATTACTACAGATTCCAAAGAATTTTTTTAAAATCATAAGAGGATACAATGAACAACTGTATGCCAACAAGCTAGACAATTTAAAAGAAATGGAAAATTTCCTGGAAACACATGAACAACCCAGGCTGATCCAAGAGGAAATAAAAGAGCTCAACAAATCAACCACAAGCAAAGAGATCCAATAAGCCATCAAAAATCTGCCTACAAATAAAAGCCCAGTCCAGATGGCTCACAGGGGAATTTTACCAAACTTTCCAAAAAGAATTGACACCATTCCTGCTCACCTCTTTCAAAAAAATTGAAGAAAAACGAACATGACCTAACTCATTTTATGAAGCTAATATCACTCTGATACCAAAACCAGGTAAAGGTATTAGTAAAAAGGAAAACTATAGGCCAATCTCCCTAATGAAAATATATGCAAAAATCCTAAGTAAAATACTTGTAAATTGAATCCAAAGGCACATTAGAAGAATTATACACCACGACCAACTGGGGCTCATTCCTGGAGTGCAAGTGTGGTTCAGCATAAGAAAATCAATGCAATATGACACATTAACAAATCAAAAGGGAAAAATCAAATAATTATCTTGATAGACACTGAAAAGGTTAATGAATTCATTTGCCAGGTTTGGCTTAGAGAGAGAAAGGCCACATCTGAGCAACAAAAGAAGTTCCCTGGAGGTGCCTCCTAGGCAAAGTTATAGGAGGGCTCAGCCTCTTATTTATGACCCTAAATTTCACAAGGGCAAGCCTCAAGTTGAGGGCCTGATTTATTAAGTAGTGGATTCCTAATTTCACTTCATATATATTCTATCCCAAGATAAATGGTCAGTTTCTTACATCATCTTCACTTACTTGTACTATCATTATCACTCTCAACTTTAAACAACTATCATAACATAATACATCCCAGAGCTCTTAAGAAATATGTTTTTGAACCTCAGGCATATGTAGAAAAATGAAAAGGAAATTCAAAGATTTGGAGGCTACAGTGATTTTTTTTTCATTAGGTACTCTTACTATTTAAATGTAGCTTAACTGTAGTTTTGTGGTAAACTGCAAATTATTTCATCTGCTCTAAGAAATAATTAGCATTGATTTTGAGTTATTGAATCAATGAAAACATTTTTATTTTTTATATTCATATTCTACAATTTCATTTTGTTTTATTGTAAGGTAAAGTTAAGCACTCAGCTTTTCCCATGCTGAACAACCTGACCCATTATTCTTCAATATAGAAATATAGAAAAGATTTGTGAAAAATTGGAAATACAATCATTATGCTTTCAAAGATAGTCAACGTTCATCTCATTAGAATCTTTACTTTCTCATAAAGTGATATTAAAATGGCATTGCCTTTTAAATGAAAGCCTACAATTTATGTAAATGTTATTTTACTAGGAAATCAAACAATCATTATTCCTTTATCAATTTGCACCTATTAACTGATAGAAAATTTTAAAGTAACCTAATTTTTTTTTAAAAAGGAAAATTATATATTCTCTCTTCCTACAAATAAATCAGCCTGAAAATACTTTTTTAAAGGACTGAGAGAATCCATCAACACTGGTGAAAATTTTGGAGAATGAGGATTGACACTGACAGTTTCAAACAAGAATAAGGAGTATTATGTTTCATATATGTATACTCTTCAGGATTATAGCAGATCTGATGAGGAATGCTCATAACAATCATGTGAAAATATAAAGGAAAAAAGTATTAATATACTAATACTCTAGAGCTATTAGAATTAGGTCTGGGTACGCACTGGCATCTAATTTGGCTGACATTTTCATTCATGGTGTTGGTGGTAATGCAGGTTTATCGAAGAAAGACAATTTAGTGATTGCAAAGAACACTGTTTCTATAGCTTGAGCTATTTTATTTAGTCTTGCTTTAGCCTTTGAATTAAAATAAAACTTCTGAATCTTAGCTTTCTAATTCTTAAAAATAAATTTGATCGTGTGTGTGTGTGTATGTGTGTGTGTGTTTCATAGGGTGCCTGTGTGATTATTTCTAGTATATAGTAGGAAAGCAAACATTAAACATTTGTAACTTTAGCCAATTTTTGTGGTATGACAAGAATCATGTAAATTAAAATAACTATTCAAGATGATGCTATTAAATAATTAAAATACAGCTGCCATGTCAATAAAACAGTTATATTTGAAACAAAAATACTTTTATCTCCATTAACAGTAAATATATAATGTGAGCATGAAAATAAGCCAGGCTCTTTTAGAACAGTTAAATAAAATTAAAGAATATAAACAAATACATAAATATTACATATTATATATGTCTGCACAGAGCACAATAAACTCTATCCAAGAAAAATTAAGCCAATATATTCTAATGCTACTGTCATTTGTGGCTAGAGTTCTATTAAATAAATGTGTCTAATTCTGGGCTTTATATTTAAAAGTTTTACTCTAAAAACCAGAGTAAGAATCAATTATTAATTGAAATACTAGGGAAGAAAAAGGCCACTTTCAGGATAAGTTTAGAGATAGGAGAGACTAAACAGAAATATAGTTGCCAGCAGCACTCATCTGCTCGGGACTGTGATGGTTTGAAGCTACATGCACCCAAGAGAAGATCATGTTCTTAAAGCGAATCCATTCCTGTGGGTGTAGATGTGTTGTGGGTGGGACCTTCTGATTAGGTTATTTCAGGTGAGGTGTGCCCTAGGTGAGTCTTAATCCTCTTACTGGAGCCCTTTATAAGAGCATGAAAGAGCGAGAAAAAGACACAGATAAGCTGAGAGAAAAAAAGTCAGAGAAGCTGAGAGAGGACACGAAAAACAGAGAGAAACCATAAAAACAGAGAGGAAGCCACTGAAGCCAGAAGCTGGAAGCAACGAAACCCGGGAGGGAAGGGAGAGACCCGCAGACGACGTCATGTTTGCCATGTGCCTTGAGGGCAGCCGGTCTTCAGGAAGAAAGCATCACCTGTTGATGATGCCTTCAGCTGGATGTTTTCACAGTCTCTGAATTGTAAGCTTGTAAGTTAATAAATACTCACTGTAAAAGCCAACACATTTCTGGTATATTGCATTTCGCTAGCTTTAGCAAAGTGAAACAGTAACTGACCAAATCTGTAATGGAAGGAAATCATAACTGAGTATTTTGACATTTCCATGTAAAGGCCACAAATATTTTCTGAGCATCTATTATATGCCTAACAAAATTTTATGTTCACTTTAAAAATTCAGATTAGTAATATCAGAAATTAAAGACATATTGCACACAGTTAATTTACCCAATATCCATAAATTGGAGATAAAATATTTTACTAATAACTACCATCTGATTTTCAACAATGTTCATATTTTTCTTCCCCAAATATATTGCATAATATTTTCCTGTAGTTGACTAATTCTCTAATTGCCCCAGCCTTGTCAGACCTAGAAATCACTCAATTCTCCTACCATATGGAATGGGTTAGCAGCATCCTTAATTTAAACATTCTATGATAACACCAAATACCACTTCAAAATAAAGTGGAAATGGATTCTACCAGGAATGTATTTAAAACATGAATGCATCTCAGCCCATCCATATTTTAAATTAGAAACTTACATATACATTTTATTCTATGCCCATTCCATCCCATCACAAAATGATAAATATCTACTTATCTACCAATAATAGAAGTTGACTTAAGAGATGTTGTGTGTACAGCATTGTCCTTGGCAGAACTTCCTTAAGTGTATTATTTGCTATTAGTAGTAAATAAATAATATATTAGAAGTATTGTCCGTGTATCCTTTACTACATTTTTCAGGACCCTGGGGTGCATATGAGCAGGGCTTGCTATTTAAAATTACATGCATCTTAGAAGCAATTTAAAAATGATTCTGTGATCATGAAGACTAAGCAGTAACATTGACTGAGAAGGTTTAGGCTGGAGTCTTTTCTGACACGCGTCACATAGCATGTAATTGTTGGGTTTCAACAAGCAAGTATTTAAGACTTGAACATGGTAAGAAGAGAAACCTGTATTCCCTGCTATCTCCTGGCTCCCTATCAGGGACTACTAGGTTCCACCTTAACACAGAAATACAGTTTAGCCTTAAATTAAGGAATGAAGGTTTAACTCTACCACCTAATTGACCCTTTGCTCTTAAAACAAATAACAAGATATTATTTGTAGAAAATATTCAGCATAGTTATCAAAGTGATTTTTCTTTTCCTAATTACCATTTGGTATGTTCAAACATGATAAAATATCTTTCATCAGAAAACAATATTTAAAACAATACTGGCAAAAGAGAGGCAAGAGTTTGCCATTCAAACTGCTACTGTAGGATTAAAATGGAATTTCTCGCAAAATACACAATGCTTGTTAGTGTTATGGTTTTATTTTATTTTTCTTTATACCTGATTTGCTTCCTTGAACATCACCTTCATTTTTGTTAAATTTCTCTAAGCCTGTTGTTTTAATGACAGTTGCTCTGGAGTATGGTTAAAAGTCAAATGAATGCTATACAGTTATTTGGCAGAGGAGGCAATAAATATGCATTTAACTGTGGAGCTAATTCCTGTTCAGTGCCACATGTTGAGCATCTAGAGATATTTTTCCTGAGCTCAAGTAGCAAAGAAGTAGAAGGAAAGAAAAAATGTCATTATCATTAAGGAAAAATAGTCCAGTTTCCTTTCTATCTTCTCTCTCACTCATTAAGAATGCCCTCCTCCCACTTCTTTTAAAATCCTAGTTTAAATTCCTTAAAGGCTTTACTGGAGGCTCTATTAAAAACTAATAAATCCAGGTTACTTATTTAATCAAGCTTGAAGGGTAACTCAGATTGCATTCTTCAAGCCTATATTACATTCCAATGAGAATTCAGTTGTTATAAGAAAAACTGCCACTGTATCTAAGACGAATCTCCACTGGTTAGGCACATTTAAACTGGAGCAGAATGGCAGGATTTTTGTGTTCAAAGATGAACTAGGTTGTTTATAATGCTGCTTTTAAAAATATTCTAATCCTTGAGCTACAAGTTGTCAATTTGATTAAAATATATTTTGTTTCTTTTAAATTATTTACCTTGCATTGTTTGCACAGATTTAATATATAGAATGTATGAAATTATTTTAAGTTTAGAAATACACTGACATAGCATTTCTATTCTAAATATTTTAAATACTTGCATTAATTTTCAGAGAATATAATACTGTCTAAAAACTTCCTGAACCAAAGTTCATTCCATCTCAATCTATTGATGAACTAGAGTATTGGTTCTTATTAAATTTCCATTACTCATGTTCAGTATAAATTTCTATCCAACTTTGCTGACTGAACATTTTTTGTATTTCAAAGAAACATTTTATAGAAATGATGACTACAACCATTCTCTGTGTTTTTGCACCAATTACTTATAGATATCAAAATTATAATCAACTAAAGAATGTAAGGATTATATACTAGCCAAAATACATTTTAGCCAAAAAGCAAAAACCCAAAGAGCAGCAAATATTTCTTGAAATTTTTCATTAGTATTTTCAGACAATATTATAAATGAGAACTTACTCAAATACCAATAAATAAATCCTGGTATTGAGTAGTGGCAAACATCTTTGACAAATATTAAGAAAAGAAACTTCAAGAATATCCAGATTTATTTAGTTAGTAAAGGTGAAACATTTCCATGACAGAAAATCTCATGTGTAGAAGTAATGTAAATTAAATTAATGAATTTGGATAGTGTTTTCTAAAGTACAACTTTTCATTTAAATATAGAGATTTTATCCCTCATATCAGTGATGTTATTCAGCATGGATTAACTAAATAATCATGAATAGAGCAATCACTATTTTCAAGCACAATGCTCATTACTATAGATGCAGATACTCAATATGTGACTATGGTCTATAAGATGCAAGATGGGAGAGAAAGTTGAGTATAAAATTATTATTGCATCATGTAATAAGAAATAATCTGGGACATGCTAAAGTATGCAAAAGGAGCACAGACCAGGAAGAGACTAACTCAGGGGAGTCAGAAAAGGTTCTGGAGAGGAAGGATCTGGCTGAGTCCTGAAGGATGGATAAGAGTTTGTGAGATAGAAAGGCATTTCACTGGGATTGGTTTCCTACTGCTGTGTAACAAATTACCACAAACCTAGCCATTTAAAACAACATTCATTTATTATCTCACAGTTTTACAGGCCAGAAGTCTGCGTGAGCCAGGATGGAGTCTCTACTCAGGGTCACACAAATCTGAAATCAAGTGTCAGTCAAAGAGGCTCTTTCTTATCTGGAGGGAAAGAATCTGCTTCTAAGTTCCTTCAGGTTGTTGGCAAGATCCAGTTCCTTGACACAATCCTTGTGTGCTGATTGTCAGCCAGGGATTGCTCACAACTCCTGGAGGCCAATCTTCAGACCTTGCAATTGGTCCTTCATCTTGAAGCCAACAATGGCATACTGAACCCTCTTTGAGCTTCTCCCTCTGTGGCCATCTCCAGAAACCTCTCTGCTTCTAAAGGAATCATGGCTATAGATTAAGCCCACCCAGATAATCCTCTTTTGATTAACTCAATTTCAACTGTTCAGTAACTTTACATAAGTACTTTCCTTTCTGCCTTGTTACATAATAATCATGTGCAGAAACAAGAGATGAAGGTTGTGGGAGCCACCTTACAGTTCTATCACATATGAGGAATACAGCAACTAAAAAGAGAAAAAGAAAAGGACATTGCAAGTCTATTTGGAAAACTGGATAATTTCTTGAGATCTTCCTGAATTCTGATGTGTTTGTTTGGCGGGGTTGACTGGGGTTGAGAGAGAGATAAGCAAAAATCTAAGACTGGAAAGAGGTTAAGAGACAAATTTTGAGGGCTCTCCAAACTTCAAACAGGGCTTCAGTTTAATGTGCACATGGCCTTTAACTGCAAGCAGAGAAAACAGGCTGGGACTAGGAGTGAATAAGGATCTAAAATAACCTCACTTATGAAGTGAATGAGGTCTACGATTTCAGTGAGGGAAGTTCTGGCATTCTGTTTTTTTAATCTCTTCTAATAAAATTTCAAAAATAAACTAATACAACAATACTATTTTAAAATAATTGAAGTACCCAGTTGCTTTAAAGGAACTAAAAACACTAGCAAGAAGAACAGTTTACTCTGGGACTGCAATCATGTATCTGTGATACAGTAATTGTTGAATGTATGAATGAATTAATAAACAACAAATAATTAATACATTAAGCCACAAGAACATCAGCAAACAAGAAATTCATCAATCGTGAAAACAGAGAGGTGCCAGAGTTGAAAGGGCAAATAACTCAATCATTTTAAAGGAGGAAGAACTTAGACACCTCAATTTATGTATCTGAATTGAACATCAGTGTGCAAGCAAAATTCAGAGAGAGAAAGAAAGAGATACAGACAGAGAGAAAGATAGAGATGGAAAGAGATATATTTATTATTTTATATACTTATGCATAATATAACCACAAAGAAACTTGTAAACATTAATAAATTATGACATTTGTCTCATCCTTTTTATTTTCTAAATGTGATATATGATCCCTAGACTGATGGATTTTGGTAAATGCTGAAATTGCAATTTATTCATGCTTTTGTCAAACTCAATAATATTCTCATGAGAAATTAGAGATTTGTTTATTACACAGAGACATGTAAAAATACAAGTGGAATATGAAATTTGTTGAATCAGCTGAAACAGAGTGCTGTAATCACTAAACATATTTGAACATAGATGATAAACTGAAAAGAAACATTTCTCATAAATTTCCAAAGCTTTATAGTTTACTCTCCACTTTTAGGTACTGGTATTATTGACTTCATTAGAATAAATATGTTTTCTATTACTCTGGTTAATATGGTACAGCTTATATAGACAGTCAATATTTTCAATGACAGAGTTCTAATCAAAATTATCTAGATATATTAAAATTATGGTTTTGATCCACCAAAATATATTAAAGGAAAAAATGTAAATTCCTGCACAATGGTTTAGAAAATAGTAACTTCACAACAGAAGTATAGATGGGACACAAATAATTGAATCTCTTGCTGAAAATGATGAAGAAATTTGTTAAGTATCCATATGGCTCACTCCTTTATCTCCAAGTTTTTACTAAATGACTCTCAATGGCATTAACCTGATACCTAGTGGCATTAGCAAGTATTTCTGTTCCCATTCCAGTATCACTCTCCATCCATCTTCTCTAGATTATTTTTTCTTTAACGCTTATAACCTTCTTACAAGTTATAAAATTGAAGTATCTATAATCTTTATCACTTCTTCTCATCCACCCCACATAGCAGAAGATGTTTCATGAGGCCATAACATATGTGTTTTTGTTCACATTGCTAAACAGGTATTATTTAAGTCTTAGAAAGTGGATTCATGAGAAAAAGAAGTGAAGTGTTTGGCTGCATTTTCCTTGCTTAAAGAAAGATGTTAAACAACTGGATATAAACCAGAATAAGGTGAAAAATCTGGAAATTATATTTTACATAATGAACAGCTAAAAGAAGTAATGCTGTTTACATTGGATGATTGATTTGGCAGAAGACATGTTCTTTACCTTCCGTTAAGGATTTAATGGATTGAAATATGGAAGAGACATTAGATTATTGTAGTTGGTTGGAGGTTTGAATACATGGCAAATAGGCAAAAAAGTTTGAAAGGCATTTTTTTTTCTTAATACAAAGAGGAATTTGCCAGAAGTCAGAACTTTTGGGAGATGGAAAGAATTACTTTAGGAGGCTTTCTGTTCCTTTATTGTAATTATTTGGAAAAATCACTTATTTGAAATATTGCAATGCGCTTCGTGCAAGGGTCTACATGGGTCTTCAAACCTTGATATTCTCCAGGCAGAAAAGCCTCATGGGTGAGAATAAAGTAAGAAAATCATGGTTTAATCTCAGAAAATATAGTAAAAATGTCTGATTATTTTAGTGGAATAATTGTTGCAATAACACTAAATTTGATTGTAGTTTTCAATTGTAAGAAAACAACATTTTACAATATAAAAACGAATAGCTACTCACAATAGATATTTTCTAAAATAGCTATTTAGGCACTCTCAAGATACATATTATGGGCAAAAGTATTAGCAATGCACATTTTGCTACACATTGATCACAAAGAAAAATGGTAACAGCCAAAACTCTTTTGTTTCTGGAATACACATGTTTTGCCTTCATTTATTAATTTTTTTTATAAATTATACTATATTCAATGAAAATGAGAATATGGTAGGAAAACTCAGAACACTAAGTATTTAGCTAACCTTTCTGAATCTTGTTTTATGTATCTTTAAAATTATGGGGTTGAACTAAAACAATCCCTGCAGTTTTTACCAGTTATAGACTTGAAAAAAAAAAAAAAAACAAAAAAAAAACTGTATCTTTCCAATATTTAAATTACTAACTTTGGGTTTTTGACAGATTATAAATAATTTTGAAAGTTGGAAATTATAATTTGATTTTCATCAAATGAAATTTGGGGGGTCTAATAGAGATATGTAACTTCAAAAGGTATTTCATTAATGCATGTACTCTACACGGAAATGTTATTAATAGAAGAAGTGGGAATTTGATAATAAATCACAAATAATTGGTGAAGTAGTTTTTATTCATGCCGGAAGAAATGACTCTTTACACATTTAATATTGTCTTCAGGACAACACAGTAAAATAGGTGTTCAGATTGCATGCTTATCAGATGAGAGGCTAATGTTTTGATCCTATATTAAATGTCACCATAATCAAAACAGAATTTAAATTTAGGTTTAGATTCTAAAACCTATGGACTCTAATAGATCTAGAGTAATCTTTCATCAAACAGAGTAGAGAAAATTCTGATTTTAAAGAAGTTAAATCTATTAACTGTCAATTATGTGTGCAGAAGGACATATTGAAGGGGAAGAAACAGAATCAAAAATAATGTCTAACTAGCAAGAAGATGCTAAATTTGGAGTTAAATGGCCTAATCAAGTTTCTGATGAATTTAACTTGAAGAATTAAATACAACATATGAAAAATCTTATGTCTTTAAGGTCTATATTTTTGTTTTCAACAGAAAGTGTCCAGTAAGGTAAATGTCATTAATTTAGAGCTAAGCCAAAGAATATAGAATTTTCTCTCTCATTTCCTTTAAATAAAATTACAACAAATGCATCCACTCAAGAAGTACTTATTGGGTGCTACTCTGTTGTACAACGACAGTGGGAGAGAAGCCCCAGTGCTTAGACATGTTTCAACTCGGCTTGTGCCCCATTTACCATTTTCTCATTGGCCAAAACCTGGAGTCATCGGGTGAAGTGACCCCCCAAGGGTGTGGATAAATGGAGGGAAATTATGGCAGGCAGTTTACAAACAATCTACCACAGTTGCCTACAAATCTAAAAAGTTCCATAGTACTCTGCGTCTTTATAAATTGTAAGGTGTAAGATGTTTTCATGTGGACTTTTCAAAAAACATCACTGATGTTGCAGGCTCGACAATCTTCAAGAGTTTAAATCCCTGACTTCAACTGCTTTGCTAAAATATTGGGAGACTTACCACTTTTTAGTCACCAGTTGAAATTAGCATGTTACCTTCAATCTGAATGGACCAACATGATGTTTTACAGAATGGAAATCCATCATAACAGAGCAGAAGAGTTTACGTTGCCTAGACACAAGACATGATGTTACTGGTAGCCTTACTATGAAATGGAAAAATTACATTGATCCTCATGATTAATGAAAAAAAACATTCACCAAATCGCAGTCACATGCTATGTGCCAGAGGCTTTATTTTCTGCTCCAGTAGAGATGCCAAGTTGACCCCAGATGGGCCATGACCCTTTCTTTTCTGCAGAGGTAGGTGGGTGGCTCAGCTGTGCCTGGTACCTGTGGTCCCCTCATGTCATCTCCATCCTGGATGAAATATCAGAGAGGCTAGATGGTGCACACCTGAGGGCAGCAGTGTTAACTCCCAACACTGCCAGCTTTGACCAGTGAGAAACAGATGTTAGAGAGCCTGCCCATCAGATAAATTGTCTCCTTTCTCCTTCCCCTAGCCTCCTCTGAGGTATGGTTTATCTGTAAAGCTTATCTGTAGATGTGCTTTGAAGAGAGCAGACACATCTGTGATACCTGTTCTCATCTTGTAAAACAGTGGACACCACAGTTAACAAATCACTTTGCATTTCTTCCTTCATTCTCTGATTCATTTTTCTTTGTCCTCACTCCCATTGACCTGAATTTTCATCTCCCAAATAAAGCATCAGCAATTTATCATTGCCTCAGGCTGTGTTTTCTAGGATTCCTGGGATACTGTCAAAGCAAATATGTGAAAGCTAAGAAAAGATCAAAGGTTGCCCAATGATTATGTCTGTCTGTCACAGGCATGGCATGTTTTTGGTTCAAAATGGGTTTCCTGGTTGTCTTTCAAAGAATTTGTTGAGAGCACATTCCTTTATAGCCCAAATGGGTTTTGATTTGCAACTTCTTTTTTTTTTTTTCTTTTTTTTATTTTTTGTCTTCATTTTATTGAGATATATTCACATACCACGCAGTCATACAAAACAAATCGCACTTTCGATTGTTTACAGTACCATTACATAGTTGTACATTCATCACCTAAATCAATCCCTGACACCTTCATTAGCACACACACAAAAATAACAAGAATAATTAGAGTGAAAAAGAGCAGTTGAAGTAAAAAAGAACACTGGGTACCTTTGTCTGTTTGTTTCCTTCCCCTATTTTTCTACTCATCCATCCATAAACTAGACAAAGTGGAGTGTGGTCCTTATGGCTTTCCCAATCCCATTGTCACCCCTCATAAGCTACATTTTTATACAACTGTCTTCGAGATTCATGGGTTCTGGGTTGTAGTTTGATAGTTTCAGGTATCCACCACCAGTTGCCCCAATTCTTTAGAACCTAAAAAGGGTTGTCTAAAGTGTGCGTAAGAGTGCCCAACAGAGTGACCTCTCGGCTCCTTTTGGAATCTCTCTGCCACTGAAGCTTATTTCATTTCCTTTCACATCCCCCTTTTGGTCAAGAAGATGTTCTCCATCCCACGATGCCGGGTCTACATTCCTCCCCGGGAGTCATATTCCACGTTCCCAGGGAGATTCACTCCCCTGGGTGTCTGATCCCACGTAGGGGGGAGGGCAGTGATTTCACCTTTCAAGTTGGCTTAACCAGAGAGAGAGGGCCACATCTGAGCAACAAAGAGGCATTCGGGAGGAGGCTCTTAGGCACAACCATAGGGAGGCCTAGCCTCTCCTTTGCAGCAACCGTCTTCCCAAGGGTAAAACCTATGGTAGAGGGCTCAACCCACCAAACCACCAGTCCCCTATGTCTGTGGTCATGTTAGCAACCATGGAGGTGGGGTAGGCGAATAACCCTGCATTCTCCACAGGCTCCTCAAGGGGGCACTACATCTTTTTTTTTCCTTGTTTTCCTTTTTTTTTTTTAACTTTACCTTCTTTTTTAAATCAACTGTATGAAAAAAAAGTTAAAAAGAAAACAAGCATACAATAAAAGAACATTTCAAAGAGACCATAACAAGGGAGTAAGAAAAAGACAACTAGCCTAAGATAACTGCTTAACTTCCAACATGGTCCTACTTTATCCCGAGAAAGTTACATAATATAGCGACATTTCTGTGAACTTGTTCCTACTATATCCATCAGAAATTAACAGACCATAGTCATTCCTGGGCATCCCCAGAACATTAAATAGCTTATCTGTTCTTCTTGGATTATTGTTCCCCCTTCCTTAATTGCTCTCTACTGTTAGTTCCCCTACATTCTACATTATAAACCATTTGTTTTACATTTTTCAAAGTTCACATTAGTGGTAGCATATAATATTTCTGTTTTTGTGCCTGGCTTATTTCGCTCAGCATTATGTCTTCAAGGTTCATCCATGTTGTCATATGTTTCACGAGATCGTTCCTTCTTACTGCCGCATAGTATTCCATCGTGTGTATATACCACATTTTATTTATCCACTCATCTGTTGAAGGACATTTGGGTTGTTTCCATCTCTTGGCAATTGTGAATAATGCTGCTATGAACATTGGCGTGCAGATATCTGTTCGTGTCACTGCTTTCCGATCTTCCGGGTATATACCGAGAAGTGCAATCGCTGGATCGAATGGTAGCTCTGTATCTAGTTTTCTAAGGAACTGCCAGACTGACTTCCAGAGTGGCTGAACCATTATACAGTCCCACCAACAATGAATAAGAGTTCCAATTTCTCCACATCCCCTCCAGCATTTGTAGTTTCCTGTTTGTTTAATGGCAGCCATTCTAACCGGTGTTAGATGGTATCTCATTGTGGTCTTAATTTGCATCTCTCTAATAGCTAGTGAAGCTGAACATTTTTTCAAGTGTTTCTTGGCCATTTGTATTTCCTCTTCAGAGAACTATCTTTTCATATCTTTTGCCCATTTTATAATTGGGCTGTCTGTACTATTGTCATTCAGTTGTAGGATTTCTTTATATATGCAAGATATCAGTCTTTTGTCAGATACAGACAAGATATCAGTCTTTTTCCCATTGAGTTGGCTGCCTCTTTACCTTTTTGAGAAATTCCTTTGAGGTGCAGAAACTTCTAAGCTTGAGGAGTTCCCATTTATCTATTTTCTCTTTTGTTGCTTGTGCTTTGGGTGTAAAGTCTAGGAAGTGGCCGCCTAATACAAGGTCTTGAAGATGTTTTCCTACATTATCTTCTAGGAGTTTTATGGTACTTTCTTTTATATTGAGATCTTTGGTCCATTTTGAGTTAATTTTTGTGTAGGGGGTGAGGTAGGGGTCCTCTTTCATTCTTTTGGATATGGATATCCAACTCTCACAGCCCCATTTGTTGAAAAGACCATTATGACTCAGTTCAGTGACTTTGGGGGCCTTATCAAAGATCAGTCGGCCATAGATCTGAGGGTCTATCTCTGAATTCTCAATTCGATTCCATTGATCTATATGTCTATCTTTGTGCCAGTACCATGCTGTTTTGGCAACTGTGGCTTTATAATAAGCTTCAAAATCAGGGAGTGTAAGTCCTCCCACTTCGTTTTTCTTTTTTAGAGTGTCTTTAGCAATTCGAGGCATCTTCCCTTTCCAAATAAATTTGATAACTAGCTTTTCCAAGTCTGCAAAGTAGGTTGTTGGAATTTTGATTGGGATTGCATTGAATCTGTAGATGAGTTTGGGTAGAATTGACATCTTAATGACATTTAGCCTTCCTATCCATGAACATGGAATATTTTTCCATCTTTTAAGGTCCCCTTTTATTTCTTTTAGTAGAGTTATGTAGTTTTCTTTGTATAGGTCTTTTACATCTTTGGTTAAGTTTATTCCTAGGTACTTGATTTTTTTAGTTGCTATTGAAAATGGTATCTTTTTCTTGAGTGTCTCTTCAGTTTGTTCATTTCTAGCATATAGAAACATTACTGACTTATGTGCATTAATCTTGTATCCCGCTACTTTGCTAAATTTGTTTATTAGCTCTAGTAGCTGTATCGTCGATTTCTCAGGGTTTTCTAGATATAAGATCATATCATCTGCAAACAATGACAGTTTTACTTCTTCTTTTCCAATTTGGATTCCTTTTATTTCTTTGTCTTGCCGGATTGCCCTGGCTAGCACTTCCAGCACAATGTTGAATAACAGTGGTGACAGCGGGCATCCTTGTCTTGTTCCTGATCTTAGAGGGAAGGCTTTTAGTCTCTCACCATTGAGTACTATGCTGGCTGTGGGTTTTTTGTATATGCTCTTTATCATGTTGAGGAAGTTTCCTTCAATTCCTACCTTTTGAAGTGTTTTTATCAAAAATGGATGTTGGATTTTGTCAAATGCTTTTTCAGCATCTATTGAGATGATCAATTGATTTTTCCCTTTTGACTTGTTAATGTGTTGTAATACATTGATTGTTTTTCTTATGTTGAACCATCCTTGCATGCCTGGAATGAACCCCACTTGGTCATGGTGTATGATTTTTTTAATGTGTCTTTGGATTCGATTTGCAAGTATTTTGTTGAGGATTTTTGCATCTATATTCATTAGGGAGATTGGCCGGTAGTTTTCCTTTTTTGTAGCATCTTTGCCTGGTTTTGGTATTAGATTGATGTTAGCTTCATAAAATGAGTTAGGTAGTGTTCCATTTTCTTCAATGTTTTGAAAGAGTTTAAGTAAGATTGGTGTCAGTTCTTTCTGGAAAGTTTGGTAGAATTCCCCTGTGAAGCCATCTGGCCCTGGGCATTTATTTGTGGGAAGATTTTTGATGACTGATTGGATCTCTTTGCTTGTGATGGGTTGGTTGAGGTCTTCTGTTTCTTCTCTGGTCAGTCTAGGTTGTTCATATGTTTCCAGGAAATTGTCCATTTCTTCTACATTATCCAGTTTGTTGCCATACAGTTGTTCATAATATCCTCTTATAATTTTTTTAATTTCTTCAGGATCTGCAGTTATGTCACCTTTTTCATTCATTATTTTGTTTATATGGGTCTTCTCTCTTTTTGATTTTGTCAGTCTAGCTAGGGGCTTGTCAATCTTGTTGATCTTCTCAAAGAACCAACTTTTGGTGATATTTATCCTCTCTATTGTTTTTTTGTTCTCTATGTCATTTATTTCTGCTTTAAACCTTGTTATTTCTTTTCTTCTACTTGGTTTAGGATTGGTTTGCTGTTCATTTTCTAGCTTCTTCAGTGGATCCATTAGTTCTTTGATTTTGGCTCTTTCTTCCTTTTTAATATATGCATTTAGTGCTATAAATTTCCCCCTCAGCACTGCTTTTGCTGCATCCCATAGGTTTTGGTATGTTGTGTTCTCATTTTCATTCGTCTCTATATATTTAGCAATTTCTCTTGCTATTTCTTCGTTAATCCACTGATTGTTTAGGAGTGTGTTGTTTAACCTCCAGGTATTTGTGAATTTTCTAAGTCTCTGATGGTTATTGACTTCTAATTGTATTCCATTGTGGTCAGAGAATGTGCTTTGAATAATTTCAATCTTTTTAAATTTACTGAGGTTTGTTTTATGTCCCAGCATATGATCTATTCTGGAGAAAGTTCCGTGAGCACTAGAAAAGTATGTGTATCCTGGTAATTTGGGATGTAATGTCCTGTATATGTCTGTTAAATCTAATTCATTTATCAGATTGTTTAGGTTTTCAATTTCCTTATTGGTCTTCTGTCTGGTTGATCTATCTATAGGAGAGAGTGATGTGTTGAAGTCTCCCACAATTATTGTGGAAACATCAATTGCTTCCTTTAGTTTTGCCAGTGTTTCTCTCATGTATTTTGTGGCACCTTGATTGGGTGCATAGACATTTACGATTGTTATTTCTTCTTGCTGAATTGCCCCTTTTATTAGTATGTAGTGGCCTTCTTTGTCTCTCAAAGCATCCCTGCATTTGAAGTCTATTTTATCTGAGATTAATATTGCTACACTTGCTTTCTTTTGGCTGTAGCTTGCATGAAATATTTTTTTCCATCCTTTCACTTTCAGTTTCTTTGTGTCCCTGTGTCTAAGATGAGTCTCTTGTATGCAACATATTGATGGTTCATTTTTTTTTATCCATTCTGCGAATCTATATCTTTTAATTGGGGAGTTTAATCCATTTACATTCAACGTTATAACTGTGAAGGCATTTCATGAATCAGCCATCTTATCCTTTGGTTTATGTTTGTCATATATATTTTTCCCCTCTCTCTATTAATATCCTTTATTGTACCCATACCGAATCTCTTTAGTACTGAACCTTTCTCCAAGTCTCTCTGTCCTTTCTTTGTTTCTCTGTCTGTAGGGCTCTCTTTAGTATCTCCAGTAGGGCAGGTCTCTTGTTAGCAAATTCTCTCAGCATTTGTTTGTCTGTGAAAAATTTAAGCTCTCTCTCAAATTTGAAGGAGAGCTTTGCTGGATAAAGTATTCTTGGCTGGAAATTTTTCTCACTCAGAATTTTAAATATATCGTGCCACTGCCTTCTTGCCTCCATGGTGGCTGCTGAGTAGTCACTACTTAGGCTTATGCTGTTTCCTTTGTATGTGGTGAATTGCTTTTCTCTTGCTGCTTTCAGAACTTGCTCCTTCTCTTCTGTGTTTGACAGTGTGATCAGTATATGTCTTGGAGTGGGTTTATTTGGATTTATTCTATTTGGAGTTCGCTGAGCATTTATGATTTGTGTATTTATGTTGTTTAGAAGATTTGGGAAGTTTTCCCCAACAATTTCTTTGAATACTCTTCCTAGACCTTTACCCTTTTCTTCCCCTTCTGGAACACCAATGAGTCTTATATTAGGACGTTTCATATTATCTATCATATCCCTGAGGTCCATTTCGATTTTTTCAGTTTTTTTCCCCATTCTTTCTTTTATGCTTTCATTTTCCATTCTGTCATCTTCCAGGTCACTGATTCGTTGTTCAACTTCCTCTAGTCTTGTACTATGAGTGTCCAGAATCTTTTTAATTTGGTCAACAGTTTCTTTAATTTCCATAAGATCATCCATTTTTTTATTTAGTCTTGCAATGTCTTCTTTATGCTCTTCTAGGGTCTTCTTGATTTCCTTTGTATCCCGTACTATGGTCTCATTGTTCATCTTTAGTTCTTTGAGTAGCTGCTCTAGGTGCTGTGTCTCTTCTGGTCTTTTGATTTGGGTGCTTGGGCTTGGGTTATCCATATCGTCTGGTTTTTTCATATGCTTTATAATTTTCTGTTGTTTTTGGCCTCGTGGCATTTGCTGAACTTGATAGGGTTCTTTTAGGATTTGTAGACCAATTGAAGTCTTTATCTCTAATTTATCAGATCAACAGCTTCGTGGAGTACACTTTCTCTAACTAACCAGCAGGTGGCGTCCACGAGCCACCTGTTCTCCACAAGCCAGTTCTCCCCTGCTTAGCCTTTTTGGTGAGTGGGGGAGTGAGTCTTGTGGGGTCCAATTGGTGTACCAAGCTTGCGTGTGTAGTTGTTGTTGCCTGCCCTGTATATGGGGCGTGTTTCTGGGCAGTCAGGGAGGGGGGTGGCCCTAACAATCAAATCTCCCTGGTGATCCTAGAGTTTTAAAGCTGCTGCAATAGTCTAATCCTTCAGTTCAGTCCTGCCACAGTTTGTCTCTGCCACTGACCCACAAGTCCTTGGTATTGGCGTATGGCTCCTGAGACTTGCAAGTGGGCCCCTCTTCCAGGCTGTGCACCCCGGGTCCTCTGTTGAGGGATGACTGTGCTATGTCACAGGTGAGTGCCATCCCCCCAGGGCAGTTCTGGGCTGCTGGGCTGTGTAGGGAGGCTCCCAGTCTGCTGAAATGATGGCTGAATGGGGCTTTGTTAATTCACATTGCTCCACCTTCCCAACTCTGGGACAATCAGCTGAGGCTGCAGGGAAGGCTAATGTCCACGCCCAGTTTTGTGGTGTGTGCCTGTTATTTGAAGCACTTCCGTCACACTGGGTTGTCTGGGGCAGCTCTGGGCTATGGGGCTGGCGATGGGCAGGAGTGTTTCCTGTCTACCAGGATGATGGCTGTGAGTGGACACCCCCCTTTTCTTGGGAAGTTGTGGTGTTTAGTGAATTTTCTCAGCCACTGGATTATTGCCTTTTGTCTCAGAGCTCCCTTAGTTGTGCTCTTGACTTGACCTGCCCAAATTGCAAGTCTTTGAAGCTTTCTGTATTGGGCTTCTTAGAGTAATTGTTTTAGAAAAAGAAAAAAGGATTAAAAAAAAAAAAAAAAAGGGCCCTCCTCAGAGATCTAATGGGTTATTGAAATGCTAAGAGAGAAAGCAACCAGGGCCATTAAGGAAAGGTCCACAGGGCAGAGAGATCAGCTTTTCTTTGGGATCTGCATATGCGCCTCAGGGCCCTTCCCCTTTCTATGTTCAACAAAACTCCAAAAATCCTCCGCTTTTATTTTGGAGTTTTTCGTGTTGTTTTTTTTCTCTATGCCTGTCTCCTCTCTGCTGGGCTGGCTGCTCTCAGATTCTCTGGTGTCTGGTCTCAGTCTATCTATGGTTGGAGTTTGGATCAGTAGAATGAGATTCCGATAAGGGCTGCCACTGCAGTTCTCCCTTCTCCTTCCCGGAGCTGACGGCCCCTCCTCCCACGGGACTGAGCCTGGCAGGGAGGGGCGCAGGTCCCCTGGCCGCAAAAACTTACAGATTTCGCTGATCTCAGCAGTTCCACGTTTTCATGAGTGTTGTATGAAGTATGCCCAAAGTCAGATTGCTCTGTGGTGTCCAGTCCACGCAGTTCCTGGCTTTCTACCTACTTTCCTGGAGGAGTAACTAAAACCTACAGCTCACCAGTCTGCCATCTTGCCCCCGATTCGCAACTTCTTAAGCCCATTTTTCCCACTCATGCTCTGATAGAAAACAGGGCAGATCTGTCAAAAAGGGAAAGAGAGAAAAGCAAAAATGAAATTAATTTTATTTATTTCTTTCTCAATCCCACATTTCAACTATTCTTTTCCTCATCATTTACATTCATTTCCTTCTAACTAAACTAAAGACACTCAGTTCTACCCTTTATCGCTTCCTCTCATGTTCTTACTCAGGTTCATAAAATTCTATATTTCTATCATTGACTTCACTGACTCTTCCTAACCACATTTTCTCAGTTTCATCCCCTCTAATTTTATCACATCACCACCTTTCCCAGCTTTCCTCTTTCTAATCCAAAGGAATCTTACATGTTTTTTTCTTACTTGCTTGGATTAGAAGCAGCAAAAACTAGCATGACTGACCAGACAGAGTATGCAAGATTGATTTAAAAATGGGCTCAGAGACCTAATAGACAGCTGGAAGTTGATTGCTTATAATGCCATTATTCATTAACAAACAATCTCTATATGTTAATGGATGAATTAGTAATTATTTTACTTATTAGCAGCCCCAAATTGAATTTTTGACTTTCTGGTTTAGGAAGATAGGATAGTGAACTTCTGTCATTATGTAAATCAGAAAGTGATATAATGATTGGTAAAAGGCAAAAATAAGTAAGGCTATTCAACTAGATAATAGGTTATTTGGCCTAATTTGGACCAAAATCAATTGGTGGAACAATAGTTGTATACTACCGATACTGACCAGACTACCTCTTGGTCATGAATGATCAAATTACCTCCTTACATATAAAATAAAATCTTTGCCCCTTAATCTCATTGTTTAGAGTATAAATATCTCCCTCAATTCCTCCCCAGGCAACCTCGAAGATAGAATAAATGTACCTCGGACTCAATTTGTTGTTTAGTTCATTTGTATGAGACTATTGAAGTGCAATAGTCTTTTATAGGATGCGTCCCTTTGGCCAGCACAACAAATGCAAGGCTATATGTGCATTAGTGTAAACCTTCATCTAACTTGGTTAAACTGTGATATTGTATCACCTCAATATTTTGTAAGGGAGGGAGGAAGGAAGGAAGGAAGGAAGGAAGGAAGGAAGGAAATATTACCATTTCCTCTCCCTGCTTCCCTCCCTAAATATATGAGCTCTGATAAACCTCTTTGTTTTCTCTATATTTCACTATTTTAAATGGTTTCATTTCTGCTAACTAACAATCCCATTTTTTCAAATTTCCTTGATAATAAATTTGAAATTTGAACAATGTTGCCTCCTAATTAAGGGTGATAATGAGCAGAAGAAAACAAACAATAACACCCTGAAAAATTAATTGAGTAGAGAAATATGCCACTGGCCCCAGCTGTACAATAAATTTACTACTACTCCTATTTCAACATAGCAGTTCCCAATTATGTTTCTCCAGCACTGTGCTTTGGGAAAAAGGAAAGACTATGATAAATTTTAAGTTTGGAGTGTTTAGGAGAAGAAAATCAGAAGCACTATTAGAAATGAAGTTGACAGTATGCCTGGAATTCAATGAGGTTTGGACAAGGTTTCTTATAATATTTTCAAGAATGAAAAATACAGCTTCAATGTAGTTGCTATTAGGTAAATTGATGACAAGTTGAATTACTATTAATCAAATGATACTAGTGTCTACTTACTGGTGACATTTCACCATGTTTGATGTCACCATTACTCTCTTCTATGGATCAATGACTTAGCTAATGGCACATGGAACCCTTGATCATCAAATTTACAATCAACATGGTGATAGGAAAGAAGCAGTTGCCTTTGTCAGTATTAAATTTTATAAAATTAATCACCACAAAAGTACAGGAGGGATAAACACAGATTAGGAAAATACATGCAAGAAAAATAAGACCTAAAATATTAAAAGTGATATAAATTAAACTTCTGATATCAGTTGGCAAAACGTCAAAGCCAAATATCAAATATAAAATTATATTTATATATAATATACAACCTTAGAAGAAGGAATATAACATTTAGAAGGAGAAATATAATAATACCTTTCTAAACAGGATAGATTACACTTTTAATTATATTTCCAATTTGGAGCATTATGTCTTAAGAACATACAGAGCATTCTAGAGTAGAAATTTAATAGGATGGTTAAATGACTCAAAATTTTGTGTGCAGTAGCAGGAGAAATTAGTAAAGTTAGCAGGGAGAAAAGAAGATTTATGAATGACATACTAGCTTTTGTCATATATGTATCAGACTTCTTTAGGAAGAGGAAGTCCTCTTTAAAATATTTATGAGTACATACAATATGCCCTTTAATTTGAGAGGACCATGTAGTAACAAAGCACTCACATTTCTTGAGTGGGCACATAAATAAAGAAAGCAAGAAAATTTACAGCTGGGTCAAATAACGTGAGGAAAAAGAAACATATTCACAGAATGTATGAGAAAGGGGCTGGGAGTGCTACTTGAGTCTGTAATGTCAGGAGAAGCCTTTCTGGGGAGATGACATAGGTATGGTATAAAGAGCCAGTTACAAGGTCTCTGGGGAGATGTTCCAGATTGAGGAAGTACAGGAAAGTGCTTAGCTTCACTCATGAAGACAAAGCCCAGCATGGCTTGAGCACAGCAGCAAGGGCAGAGAGGAGCCTCACAGGAAGGGTCATGTCATGGAAAACTTCTGTGTGAGGAACATGATTTATTCTGAGTGTGGTGGGAAATCGTTGAAGGCTTTTATGCGGATGGAGTGGTTTATTGAATCAGGGCCACAAGGACACCAGGTCAACTAATTTCCAAAGAGTGGCAAGCTCAGGAAGACACAAGATACACCAAATGCTTCACCTTTTCAGAGTAAGGGAAGAAAAGGAGGCTGGCACCAAATTGGGTCAGAAGAATACAACTACATCTTAATGAAGGCTGAACAGCCACATGTGGCCCAGTTTACTGGCTCAAAACTGCTGAGAGCTCCAGACTCAACAGAGTCCACACTCACTCACAAGCTCTTTTCCTTGGAACCTCACCATGAGAAATTTTGGAGCAAAGCTTTTGCAGTTGAAGAATGAAAAATGGTGAAATCTGTGTTTGGAGCAGAGTTTTTGGCAGGTTGGGAGGCAGAGATGAGAAGTTTACTGTTGGACATGTTTAGTTTGAAAGCCTATTAAATATCCAAGAAATGATGTTGAGTAGCCAGGTATATAAATCGGCACGAGGAGAGAGGTATGAGCTGGAAATCATACTGGGATTATTTGCATCTTGAGACTTGCTAAAACAATAAGATAACCAGAAGAAAAAGTGTTGACAGAAAAGAAAAGAGATGCACAAAGAAGCCCAGGAGATCTTAGATTAGAGAAAGAACAAAGGAGCTTAAGAAAGACTGATGAGTGAAGAAAGAAGAACAAGAAAACCTGGCATCCTGGAAGTGAAGTGAAGCAAATGATTTAAGAAAAAAAAAGAGTGACTCACTATTTCATTGGTGATCATATCAACATAAATCGAGACCACAATGAAATACTATTTACAGTCCCTTCTTTGACAAGTACCAAGGACACTGCAAGTACTCAGGGTAGAAAGACTGCAGATCAATGGAAGTTGAGTTCATAAACCATTCTGAGGTACACTCTGGCTGCTCAAATCAGAAACTAGGCATCAAAATGTATTCTTTCTTCCCTGACCCTCTGCATCTAAACTTTCAGTTTATGATTTCATTCCTATATCAAAGAAAACCTGAAATCTACCTGTTTGTCTCAATTTCTGTTCCCACTGTCCACCTCCGGCCACCATCATTTACTGAAAAATCTCTTAACATTCCCCATGCTGCTTCTGCTTCTGGCTCTCTCCAAAGCCTCCTCATACAAAAACCAGCAAAATCTTTTAAAACATAATTCTAAACATGATGCAACCCTGCTTAAATTCATTCTCCAGTGTCGGATACTTGCCTGCCCCGCCTACCTCATTCTAAACTAGCCTTTTCTTCTCCTCCCACTAGGCAGACCACAGTGGGCTGCTTTCAGATTCTCAACGGGGCCAAAATTCCCCTACTTCTTACCTTCCTGCAAGCTGTTCCCTAAGCCCGGAACATACTTCTGACATTTTTCACATGACTAAACCCTCCTCTTTCAGAGCTTGGCTCAATTTATTCCTAATGCTCTCCTGGGTGACATTTAAATTTACTCCTCACCTATCTTTCTTCACAGCATGATTTACTTATTCAAGTGTTTCTTACTCTTTCTTGTAAGAGATCAATCATATCCCTTTTTTTATTATACACCTTGAACTTCGTGGGAAGCAGTTGATTGGAAATTAGTTAAAATCCAACAAATATTTGCTGAGCTAATAAAAAGGTCAAAAGTAGCTAGATGCATAGCATGATAGATGTTTAAACACTGCTACATCTAATAACAGATGATGGGGAAACTGCCCTGTATGTTAGGCATTTAGATCAGGAAAACAGGTTTCATATACTTGAGCAATATTTAGTCTGTTCACTCCTGGTAATAAGAGACTAATTTATTTTTAGGCAAGGTTCAAGTTTGCCAGGGGGCACTGGAGGAGGATGGGAGACCAGAGGTCTGTACTATAGAGCAGGGGAGTTCATAGAATAAAAAGAAAATCCACACTTCTTCATTTCTGAGCCATACTTTTGACAGGTTTAAAAGCATTATAAGAGATAATCAGTGTTTTTATCCTTGAATGATGTCAAGAAATATTTATTAAGGGTCTACTATGTGGCACAAGTATTATTATGAATAATACAGATTCAGATACTCTGCTGGTAGTGAAGTTATGCTCCTCACATGTGCTTTGTTTAGCAGAGAATAAACTATTATTAAAAACAGGATAGCTCAAGCAATAATCAAATGATGACATGGTTGAAGTCCCCACAAGTTCTCTGTCAAGACAATGTCGTATTGATCCAATAAATATTTATTGATTATCCATAATGTGAAAATAATCTATTCTTATGCCAAAAATTAAGTCACATTATACATGGAAGTCATAAGAAAATCAGCTACTAGCTAAAAATAGTTTTTAGGCCCAAGGCATTATGAACCTGCAAGAATTTGGCACATAACAAAAGAGAATGGTCAAAGGAAAAATCTAATTACAAGTATATTTTATAGAGCAAGTAGCTTCTATTTCAACTTTGTCTTACCTCAATTAATTTCATAGCTAGCAATTTGCTTATATAATATGTGCCACTGATTCTTAAATTCCTTTTCCATTTATAGCTTTATTTAATGCTTCTAGAAATTAAGAGATATCTGATCAACAGAAAATCTTGTGCAAATGAACATATTAAGCTGCATGTTAATCTGTTCACATTATTTTAGCAACAACCAGAATTACACTCAGTAGCACATGGACAAACTACTGGACTAAACTCCAGGAAAGCACTGAACCAATCAGACAACTCAGCACTAATTTCTGTTTTATATCTCAAGATCCCACCTTAAACTATTCCAGAAAGGAGTAGTTGGGGTATTGAAAATGTAACCATATTTAATTTTTATTTACTAAATTATTTCATACATTTATTCATAAAATAATCCAATAGGCTTTCTTTCTTTCAAGAAATATTTATTAAGGGTCTACTATGTGGCATATGTATTATTGTGAATAATACAGCAATATCCTTCTCTTATGGAGCAGAAGTGATAGTGAAAGGCATGATGAGTAATTAACGTTCTAGAGCCTTATATAAAAAGTCTGATGATTTTGCTAGTCAGTCACTCATTCATTTGTTCATTTGTTCAACAAACAATATTGAATATCTATTATGAATGAGGTACTGTGCTGTGATATAACAGCACACCAAGACAAAAGTCTTTAGATTCCAGTGAGGAGAAAAGGAAAATGAATAAAGGTAAATAAATAAAGGAAGTGTATAATAGGTACATGGTGAGAGCGATAGTGGAAGGGAGGAAAATTAAGCAGTGAAACAAGTATCAGGGGCTGCAATTTTAGATAAGAGCGCTGAGGGGAAGGTCTCAATGACATGGTGATGAGATACCATTAAAGACCAGAGCATGTAAGGGAGGAAGCCATGTAGATGTCTGGAGGGACAGGGACAAGCCCTGAGCTGGGAGGGAGCTGGCATGATCAGACAGAGTGTGCAGGCAAGCGTGGCTGCAGCTGAAGGAGAGGAGAGAAGTAGATGAGGGCAAAGAATTTAACCAAAAGAGCGATATTATATACTGTGGAGACCTGGAAGGTCCCCTGGCTTGATAGATTATATATAGGGCCCATTTCCCAAAATCTGGAAGCCTGAAGGCGGGCTCCAGAATGGGAAAAGGCCAAAATCCTTGCATGTCTGAAAGCGGACTGCAATTTAGATAAGGGAATAGTCTCTGAGCTCTTGCTGGGCTCCTTCTGTGCTCCTGTCTCCTGTCTCCTGCCTCCTGCCCCCTGCCCCTGCTGTTTCCTGTGTAGCCCCCAAAGAAATTGTCCCTTAAGACTAAAGATATGTAAATACACCTCATGGCTTTGGAGAGAATGTACCCCTCCCTGAAATACCTGCAGACAGTCACGTAGGAAACTACCTTGTATGCTATAAAGACCTGTAGAAATAAGTAGAATAAAACTTTCTTTTTGCATGGACACTGAGGACAGAGTGTGTTCTCCCCTTCTTTCACAATATACAAACTTGTTGGCCATTGGAAAAACCATGACAAACTGATATGGGAAGTAATTTAAGAATTTTGAGCAGAGGAGTAGCAGGATTATTCTGGCTACAATATTAAGAAGAGAATATTGTAGAAGATGTGGACCTGTTAAAAGATCATTGCAGTCATCCAGGCAAGAAAAATTGATGGCTTAGTTAAGCATGAAAGTGTTGGAGGGGATGAGAAATGGCTGGACTATTGCTATATTTTAGATACAGACTGAGCAGCTTTAAAAAATGGAATTCTTATTTACTGAAATGTTATTTACCGAAATGAGAAAGCCTGAATGCAAAACAACTGGGAGGAGAGGGCAGATATGGAGCTCAGCGTTGGGCAAGGTCCAGATTTTGACTGGGAGAGAGACTGGTTGATGTAGAGTAAAGAACAAAATAATTGGCTTAGAGGAAGTCACAGGGAATGGACAATGAACCTGAGATTAAATTAATCAATGAATAGTGGGAGATACCCATTGAAAGTGTCAGAGTCTGGCAACCTGAATTTCAAAGCTCCATGTTTGGGGTGGAGAAAGGGAGAATGGCCTGCAAGCAGCCATCAGAAGCAACAAGGAGGCGCCTACTCACTTGTAGGTGCATGGGCATGCGAGGTTAAATTAACAAACAAGAAAATATTAAGGATATTTGGAATCATGCATACCCACAGTTGCGTGAAACACTTTTATAAATCTTATATTCATAGATATCTCTCATTGATTCTGTTTCCCAAGAGAACCCTAACTAATACACTTAATGTGATTATTTTATCAAATATTTCTTTTTCATTAACAATATATACTGAATAGACTGTGATCTAGAAATTGGCCTGGACATGGTTTGGAAAATTTAGAAAATACACTCCCCATAGTTGGATGTATATTTATTTAACAAACAGATAGGAGGTTTAACCAATCTGAATAATTTTAAATACTCTCAACAAAGATCTATCACAAAATCATATGCCTGAAACTATAGTGAGATTCAGAATTTTATGAAGAGCATGCATATTGATAAAAGGGTATTTATATATTTTCTATTATTTTTGTATTACATTATGTCTCACATAATGTAAATAATATTTTAAACATTTAAAATTAAATATTTATTTAGGAAATAGATAATAGAATATTTCATATGTTCATTGATCACTGGCTTATAAAATTATATACTATCATGATACCACAATAGCTGTCTCACAACAAATTCAAGCCCTTGTATAACTCTGCTGTTTTCTGTAGTTTTCAATGAACATGAAAGAAGTATATTTTTGTGAATCAAATGTCTTCTATTGGTAACATCCGAGTATTTGCCAAATCTAGAGAAGTCCCTAAAGTAAATGAATGTTATATTAAAGGTATGTCAGCCTGCTGTAGACTTATATTCTACTTTATCCAAGAAATAACCATCATTAAAAGGAAAGTTTAAACCATTAAATTATAAATGTTCATTTAAACTCATTGTGCAGTTCTTTATTAAGTTTCCAGATTAGGTGAGTGTATTAACTAAAGTTTTAAAGAAACCTGTGGTAAGTTTAACATGTCTGTTTTTTTTTGTTTTTTTGTTTTTTTAAATTCAGTTTTATTGAAATACATTCACACACCATACAATCATCCATGGTATACAATCAACTGTCCACATTATGATCACATAGTTACGCATTCATCACCACAATCTATCTCCGAACATTTTTCTTACATCAGAAAGAACCAGAACAAGAACAAAAAAAAAAAGTGAAAAAAGAACACTCAAACCATCCCCCCATCCCACCCCATTTTTGTCCTTTAGTTTTTATCCCCATTTTTTCTACTCATCCATACACTAGATAAAGGGGGTGTGATCCACAAGGTCTTCACAATCACACTGTCACCCCTTGTAATCTATATTATTATACAATCGTCTTCAGGAGTCCAGACTGCTGGGTTGGAGTTTGGTAGTTTCAGGTATTTACTTCTAGCTATTCCAATACATTAAAACCTAAGAGGTGTTATCTATATAGTGCATAAGAATGTCCACCAGAGTGACCTCTCGACCCCATTTGAAATCTCTCAGCCACTGAAACTATTTCGTCTCATTTTGCCTCCCCTTTTTGGTCAAGAAGATACTCTCAGTCCCATGATGCTGGGTCCAGATTCATCCCCAGGAGTCATATTCTGCATTGCCAGGGAGATTTACAACCCTGGGAGTTGGGTACCATGTAGGGGGGAGGGCAGCAAGTTCACCTGTCGAGGTGGCTCAGTTAGAGAAAGAGAGGGCCACATCTAAGCAACAAAGAGGTACTCAGGGGGAGACTCTTAGGCACAATTATATGCAAGTTTAGCCTCTCCTTTGCAATAACAAGCTTCATAAGGGCAAGTCCCATGATCAAGGGCTCAGCACATCAAACTGCCAGTCCCAATGTTTGTGACAACATCAACACCAGTCCAGGTGAGGATGTCCAACACATCCGCACCTTCCCCCAGATCCTCGGGGCTGGGGAGGGGGAGGCTGTAAATATATTTTTTATTATCTGCCCAAATTACTCTGGGATGTGTCACTATTTCACTCTAGCCTATACTAATCTACCATATCTCACTTCCTATTCAAAGTTCCATGCAATTGTGGTGTTTGAACAAACTGACTGAAGAGTTGTACCGTTTAGAAAATTTAGATCCTGTACCAAATAGACATCTCTTCCCTTGGTCTCATATGGAAGTTGAAATTTTAAAACACAGTCAGTTTCGACCTTTACCCTTTGGCCCGGTTTGCCCTGGTCTTAACCAGACCTGCTTCATTCATATCACTAGTTGAAGTCTGGGCTCTTTTTCAGCTTTTTTTTTTTTTTTTTTTTTTTTTTTTTTAACAGTGGCTGTATGCACTAATACTGACATTCATATCTGCCGAACTCTAGCTCTGAGTTTCCGGTGTCTCAGAGATACACATTGTTCCAGAGACCAATCAGGTTATACACTAAGGGATCAGCATCTCAAAGTTTAGAGATAGGCATTATAATTCAGGGATAGAGTTAACTGCTGTAAGAGCTTACAATCTAGGGACTATTACAATAATTATGTTCATGTTAGGCTATGTTCTAAGATTCAATTCTGAGTTTACACATTATAGTTGGTCCATATTGGTGAGGCATTAAAGTGTTTGCCTTTATTTCTGGTGTACTTCACTCAAATACTGCGTACAGGATCCATTCACCTCGTTGTGTGTCTCACAGCTTCACTCCTTCTTGTAGTTGCTCAATGTTCCACTGTATGCGTACACCACAGTACACCATTCCATTCTTCAGTCAATGTATCCTTAGGTCATCTCCACCCTTTGCAAATCATGATTACTGCCTCCATGAACACAAGTTTGCAAATGTCCATTCATATCTCTGCTCTCAGGTCTTCAAATGACATACCCCATAATGAGGTTGCAGGACCTTATGGTCCCCACATACTTAACTTTTTGTGGAACAACCACACTGACCTTCAGAAAGGCTACACCATTCTACCTGCTCATCAACAATAGATAGGTACATCTATCTCACCATGTTTTCTCCAACACTTTTACTCCTATATATATATTTTCCTATAATTATATAGAGTTATATTCACATACCATACATTTATCCACAGTGTACAATCAGTTGTTCATGGTATCATCATAAAGTTGTACATTTATCACCACAATCAGCACTTGAACATATTGATGACTACAAGAAAAATTGTTTTTTTAGCAATAAAAAAAATGATAAAAAGAAAAATAACATGTCATACAATACAATAGTAAGGACAGCACTAATAGTAAGGACCACTACCAAAAATCCCATATTCCTCCCCTATATCTCCCTCTCATATACATTTAGCATTGGCATATTGCCTTTGTTACATTTAATGGATAACATGTTGGTTTTTTTTTTTTTTTTTTTTTTTCCTTTTCATATAACTTTTATTAATGTTACTTGCAGTGGCATGAAATTCTGTAAATCATACATCAAGATAACACATTTTCATACATGTTGCACAGGTTAGATACAGTAAAATCAAAGATGGTGTTCAATCTATATTCTGTGGTGTCTATCCTTTTTGTAAACTATAGAAAAATTAAAGAGAGGCCCTCCTTTATTGTTAGCTCACCCATGATTCACCACCTATAGTTCATCACCCAGGGTTCAAACATAAAAATAAAATATAATTAATTGAATGTATCCTAAATCAAAAGCTCTATAAATACTCTGTAACTTAAACTGGAAGGGTCTTCTGATCTCATATCCAATTATATCTAGAAGGGACAGAAGGCTTGGTAATGCATCAATTTATTTTTACATTATAAATTTGTTCCTTTTTCCTTAGGTGCTTCTTTAGTAATTGTATGTTGAATTTAAATTCTTGTCTTGAGTGCTCTTTATTTTTAAACTATTGTCTGTCCCTATACTCTTATTTGAGTGGGAGGTTACTTGATAAAGTCCAAACCAACTGAATCATGACTTGACAAGGCTCAGGCCTTTTCTAATGGAGATAACAGGTTTGAGGTGTACATGTTGGTTTTTAAATGCACTATTCCTCTTTATTTGGGTATATTAAAATTTTCTTATTTATCAAGAAAATAAGTCTCAAAATGAAAATCAAGGTAGTGGTCTAGAATTATCAAATTTGAGATTTATGTTGCCAATGATGTATATGTATGAGATAAGAATTAATTACATTAGTGTAAATTATACAAATTTCAGTCATGTTATAAGCCTCTTTACAAAACAAAACTTGATAAAATGCAAACAAATGCCTTTACTATATTTCAGAGGAACAGCACTGTAGCCAATTTTTTGACTGCACACACTGAAGGTGTCATCCTACCTCGCCATTTCTCCACCGTATAAAATATAGGCCTCCAGCACCCAAAAAAGATAACTCCTTCCCAAACTGCCTAGATTTGTAGTGGACTTCCTATTAAGTTTATGTCAGTCTTAGATGATAACTAGACTGATTAATTAACTGCATCATAGAGTTCCAGAATTTTCCATTATTTACTCAAATCTGTTCTCAATAGTTTCCAGATTTTTTTTTAATCAAGAAACTTGAGGAGTCAAAATCCAAAGATGTAACCAAGCATGCATTACATTGAGATTGGCTTTACAATAAATCCAGGAAGATTATCAGTATGGTATATGTGTGAGATGAACTACCATTATCTGGTAATCAAAGAATCTTTCTTTGCCATCAGCAAAGCTAATTCAACCAAACTGCAATTGAAAAATCAAATTGTAATCACTCTGAATTTTGTGACCATGGGCAAAGGAAATGATTTAACAGATGGCTTTCTTAATGAACAAAGGGTAAAGGCATGTTCCAGTTTATTATTTCTAAAATTTGAAGAGAAATCAGTTAAAAGAGCAAACAAAACAAACAAAAAATCCTTCCCTCCAAAATCCAGACAAATGCCAAATACAATCATAGTGGTAACAAGTAGCTACTTGCTATTAATAAAAGATAAAATTGAAATTAAGTGTTTATATTTTACAAATTATCTATGAGAAAAGAAATATTACTCCACATACATACTTTCCCAATAATGGAATTAATCACATTTATGTTTCCATTTCCCTTCTCCCCAGTTATTATCAGATAGGACACAGTATACAAAATAAAAGATGAGACAGTGTTCTAAAATAAGCTAGTATTCTGTCCTGAAGGGTAAAATGCCAATGGTTTAGATTACATTTAAACAAACATGTAAGACAGTTAAAAGCATTGGCATTTGCTACATGCATGTATATCTGCAACAGTCTCCAAATAACCCTCTATTTATTAAAAAGTCATGGGGACAAAGACAACAAAAAAAGACATAAGCGCATTTTTTTAAAATTATGTTTGTAGAAGCACGGAAAGGGATCGGTGTGTGTTAACAGAGCCACAATGTAGAACTTCTCCAGCGCTATTGATAAAAGGGAGATGATTCACCAGACAGGATGCAAGGGAACTGTATTTGAAAATACACATACTGGAGAAGGGTAGAGCTGAATCCAGGAGGACTGGGGAAAATTTAAATTAACAGTAATTGGCTACCTAGGTATATCTTGTCACCCCACATAACCTGATGCATAACCCTCTTTTCTTGCTATTTGATGAAAGAATTATTCTCTGGATAATTTGAACTAAACATGTTCTAGATTCAGTTATACCAAGTAAAGAAGCTGACAGGGTGAAACATGTTATGTTCTATGTATTTAAGTGCGGGACTCATCATCCTGCTTAGAACTTCTATAGCTCAGCATATAGGTGGCCCAGGCCATAATGCAGAGACATTACATAGCCCTCAACAAATACTCCAACATAAAAGACAGATAGCAAAAGGCTCATTCAAAGTTTTCTCATTCTATATTAAATCCAACCAGCAGAAAAATTTCCCAAATTCAATATCTTAGTGACAAACAATAAAATTTACTTGGAAAGCTAGGGATCACTAAACATTTAATAAAAGCTTTGTATCTAAAGACAGAGAAAGAAAGAAAACAAACAAACAAAATCTACAAGAAAATGCAGACTATGCAGAAGGCAGAAGAAAGCCTTAAAGATTTTTGAGAAATAAAAGAAAAAATTGCAACCATGAAATAACATCATCAGTAAAAAAGAGAATATTAGAAAACAAGAAGTTCTTGCAAATGAAAAATACAATAAACTAAAAGGACATTAGCTTCCTGCCAAGATGGAGTAACAAGGCCAGATTTACTCCCATGCCTAAATAAATTTAAAAACGGATAAAATATATGAAAGAATAGCTTGTGGCAATCAGGCAACCAGGAAATAGATATTTAGAGGGGAAATAAATCAGGTGAACCCTGCAAACGTCCCAACTGTCAGCATGGAGAGCGTTTCCAAGATGCAGCCCAGTGAGTGCAACCCCGGAAGAGTTGGTTTCCTCCTTGAGCAGGAGAGAGAAAGTTAAGGGTTTGAGAAAGCCAAGGCAGCCAGGCAGGGCAAGGCTCGGGAGGAGGCAGCTGCACAGAGAGAGCGCCCCGGAGACCTGCAGGGGGCCTTCCTTCTCTTCAGGGAAGTAATGATCAGGGCATTCAGGAAAATACCCAAGGCTGGCAAAGAACCACCCTCCACTCCACCAGGGGTGTGAATCTCCCTGGCAACGTGGAATATGACTCCCGGGGAGGAATGTAGACCCGGCATCGTGGGACGGAGAACATCTTCTTGACCAAAAGGGGGATGTGCAAGGAAATGAAATAAGCTTCAGTGGCAGAGAGATTCCAATAGGAGCTGAGAGGTCACTCTGGTGGGCACTCTTACGCACACTTTAGACAACCCTTTTTAGGTTCTGATGAATTGGGGTAGCTGGCGGCAGATACTTGAAACTATAAACTACAACCCAGAACCCATGAATCTTGAAGAGGATTGTATAAAAATGTAGCTTATGAGGGGTGACAATGGGATTGGGAAAGCCATAAGGACCACACTCCCCTTTGTCTCGTTTATGGATGGATGAGTAAAAAAATAGGGGAAGGAAACAAACAAACAAACAAACAGACAAAGGCACCCAGTGTTCTTTTTTACTTTAATTACTCTTTTTCACTTTAATTATTATTCTTGTTATTTTTGTGTGTGTGGTAAAGAAGGTGTCAGGGATTGATTTTGGTGATGAATGCACAACTATGTGGTGGTACTGTGAACAATCGAATGTACGATTTGTTTTGTATGACTGCGTGGTGTGTGAATATATCTCAATAAAATGAATTAAAAAAAAAAAAAAAAAAAAGAACCACCCTCAAGGAGGAAGGAACAATTGCTGGAGATCACAAAGGGCCACATCTGGTTTGTGTTGCCACCAGCCAGAGTAGAAAACCCTACAATTCAAGGGCATAAGACAGAGTACTCAAAGGTTATCACCTCAATAGTGGGGCAAAATTAACCCTAGAAGAAAGGTTGTGCTGGTTACACCTAGTGAAACTTAGAAGGAACCTTGAGAGCAATCTAGCTGTTTCCAGTACCTTTAGTATAGTTCAGAAAAAAGCTCAAGGATATTTATGAAGCTATTTTAAAAAAGAACATATTTCCAAAAAGGTAAAATTCACAATATCTGGCATCTAATCAAAAAACACCAGACATGCAAATAAGCAGAAAAATATTGTTTGTAATAAGGATTAAAAAATTATCAATAGAGATTAAGAAAATAAAGACAATAAACAAATAAATAATAGGGGGAATAAGAGGAATGGGATGTTTTGGCTTTTCTTTTTAATTTTAATTTTTATTCTTATTGATTTATTCTTTTGAGTAATGAAAATGCTCAAAAGGTGATTGCGGCGATTAATGCACAACTATATGATAGTACCGTGAACCATTTATTATACACTTTGGATGATTGTCTGCTATGTGAATATATCTCAATAAAATTGGGTTTTAAAAAAAAGCAATCAATAGACACACAACCAGAAATGATAAAGTTAGCAGAAAGGATATTAAAATAGATACTATAAATGTATTCCAAATATTCAATAAGATAGAAAAAAGAGCATGTCAAACAGATATATGTATAATCTAAGGGTGAAAACTGAAATGTCTATACTATGTATATATACACACACACACATGTAAGGTAGGATAAAGAGTAAATTAAAAACTTCAGAAGGAAAGGCTGATGCTGAAGACATTGCAATAGAAAGTACTAAAAATTAAACACAGAAAGAACAATAAAGACAAAATTTAATAACACATCTGTGATTTGTAGGACAACTTCAAATCACTTATGATAAGAGTAATTGGAATCTCAGAAGGAAAGGAGAAACAGGAGGGGATAGAAATGATATTTCAGGAAATCATGACAGAAATATTTCCACATTTGATACAATATATAAACCCACAGATTCAAGAAACTCAGTGAAACCAAGGATTGATTAATTACTAACAATAAACATCCCTGCACTATGCACTATGCACTATGCATAAACAGTATGCACTATGTAAAAACAATCTCAGCATGTAGCTCCAGTTCACCCTTTTTATACTTTTGCAAATTTTTCCCTATTAACTTTAATATTTGAGGAATAATAACCCTAATTTTCTTCCAGGACAGTCACATAATTTTGACCAAGTAAGACCATGTATAACTCTGCTTTTAATTACTGTTTGCTTTCTTTGCATATTTTCTCATTATAATGTGGAACCCATTGCCAGAGAAATCAGGAGGGATCCATATGCAATTTCAGCTTTCCGTAAAATCATAGATTTTCTTGGTTAAGCAATGACTGTATTTTGGTTTATCTCATTTTTATAAAAGCCAGAATGCAATATTATTCAGTTTCCTCCTGTTTCAGACATTTTTTTTTAAATGTAAAGCAAAAGAATAACACTGGTTCTTTCCTATTCTTCATTTTACTGTTATCTCCCATATCATAATTATAAAATGTTACAATGAGGATGCTTGAAAAGCAGTCAAAGAAAAACTTTCCTTCCCTGGTAAAGGGGAGGTGAGAAAGAATTTATGTAACAGAAATTAATGCAGAAACAAATGGAACAATACTTCCCTCTCCAAGGCTATGCCTTCTTGTGGAGCCATTCTCATTTTAAGGCCTTCCACCCAAGGATTATTAGTTTTGACAGTTTTTTTCCTTTTATCTCATTAGAGACAGAGGCATACCAGCCGAAAGGCAAATATATATATAGATAGATAGATAGATCTGTCTGCTGAGAAAAAAACAATTCTTAATTTTGATCTGTGAAATTCAACTGGATTCCTAGCATTAACAGACATTAAAAGCAACAAAGCTCTGTAATATATTTGCTTTATTTTTTATGAAAATCATCTTTGTCCAGGCACAGATCTGAATAGGTACAGAAAGAACAGATCTGTATACACCGGTAAAGGATTCGCACAAACGCATAGCCTTTAAGAACCTACATACCACGTGGTCATGGGCTCTATATCTCTCTATCTTATGCTACCTGCAAGCCTACATGTGTAGTGTTAGAGATCCTTATTCATTATCGAATATTCCCTACCAATTAAAACACTTGAAATTTCAGTCTACTGACCATCCACTCACAGAACATAAGCTTACATTTTGTGAAATCTCAAGAACTGAACATTTCAACCTTTTCTTTTAAAATGTAGCTCACCATGTTGACCCAGAGTCATAGAGGTAATTACTATAGATCAGAGATTTGCATGTAGGTGTAATGGCCCAACAACATTCTACTAAAGCTCTGCTATACCAAGTGTTGTCAACATTTCTATAAAACATATTCATTACTACCTGTTATCAAAGTTAATTGCCAATCCCCTATCACCAAACCCTCCACCTCCAAAACTAAGGAAAAGATTAAGTGTAGAGTATACAATACACTCTTATGTGCCGATTCCTTTATTTTTTAAATGAAATTTTATTGAGATATATTCATATACCAGATAATCATCCAAAGTGTACACTGGTTCACAGTATCATCATATAGTTGTGCATTCATCACCACTCTCAAATTTGAACATTTTCATCACTCCAAAAAATAAAATGAAAATTAAAATAAAAAAGAACATCTAAAAGATCCTATTCCCCTCCCCCATTGTTCATTTATTATTTTTAATACAGTTTAATTGAGATATATTCACACACCCTACAGTCATCCATAGTGTACAATCAACTATTTACAACACCACCCTACAGTTGTGTGTTGATCACCAGAATCAATTTTTGAACATTTTCCTTACTCCAAATTAAAAATAAAAGCAAAAAGAACCCCTAAGTCTTTCCACCCCCTCCATCCCACCGTATTCTTCATCTAATTTTTGTCCCCATTTTTCCACTCATCTGTCCATATACTGGATAAAGGGAGTGTGAGCCACAAGGTTTTCACAGTCACACAGTCACACTATGCAATCTACACAGTTATACAATTGTCTTCAAGAATCAAGGTCACTGGGTTGCAGTCTGACAGCTTCAGGTATTTCCCTCTAGCCATTCCAACACACTAAAGACTAAAAAGTGATATCTATATAGCGCATAGGAATACCCTCCAGAGTGAACTCTCGACTCCATGTGAAATCTCTCAGCCACTGGAACCCTACTTTGCTTCATCTCTCTTCCCCCTTTTGGTCAAGAAGTTCCTCTCAGTCTCACAGTGCTGGGTCCAGGCTCATCTCCAGGAGTCTTTTCCTGCCTTGCCAGGGGGATTCACACTCCTGGGAGTCAAGTCCCATGTCGGGGGGAGGGTAGTGAGTTCACTTGCCGGGTGGGCTTAGAGAGAGAAGAGGCCACATTTGAGCAACAAAGAGGCCCTGGGGGCAGGGTGGGGGGGGAGGACCCCTAGCCACAATTTTAAGTGGGCTTAGCCTCTCCCTTGCAGCAACTAGCCTCACAGGGGAAGGCCCCAAGATCGAGGGCTCAGCCCACTAAATTGGCAGTCCTCAATGTCTGTGGGAAAATCAGCAATAGCCCAGGTGTGGAAATCCAACACTTCTGCATTTCTCTCCAGTTCCTTGGGG